>NC_047505.1:15079989-15259989 GCF_902827115.2 Pseudochaenichthys georgianus
GGCTCTTCCCCAGAGTTTGCCGCTTGGGACCACCGCGGTGAATTTAGTTTTAGGTTGGATATTCGACGGACATTCGCGGACCCGCCAGCAGCGTCAGTTTCCCCTGCTGCTGGCTGTATTACGACAGGGAGATCTTCTCCGCGAAACGAGGCTTTCACTTAGGGACCATCAAAAAATGACTTTTCAATTACACAAGAACATTTTTCTTTTTAATAAATCGACAGCTTCCCGATCGAGTGAATGTGAAGCAAATCCACGCTAGAGCATGCATTTGTTGAACAAACCTCTTTTTATTGCATTTTAATACTTTAAATACGTTTTATTATTATTTTTTGTTACGGCCTATAGAATTTTGGACCCCAGAGCAAAAGACTGGAGAGAGATGGTCGATAAACAAAAAGCTTTATTCAAGCAGAAAACAAAAATACGGCAGTGGAGTCAGGAAGTTGGCTGGCAAAAATCCAAAAAATAAATCCAAACAACGAGGAGAGCAGCGAGACACACCGGAGGGTCGAAACACAGAGGAATTATCTGGCAGGGAAGTGGCATGAGGACGGGGCTTTTATCTCTACAGGTGAAGAGGTGAGTGGAAACAGGTGTGCCCAACCCAGTCTCACAAAAAAAACGTTTAATAACTACGTTGGTCCACAACGTAGGACGTAGTAGTTATACGAAAATATCTTCAAATTTCTCTCTGCAGAAAAAAAAACATGGCCGACCTCCGTTTTATTCTCGGTGTAAAATGCCTATTTTAAGGTTAGTTAGGTCATTAAAATGCGTTGTGATGTCATTTCATGCGAGAAATATGAGTTGTTATTTAAGATTATGTGTGCAGTGGGTGTACATGATTTAGTTTGCTAGTTATTACCAAGATTACTTCAGGAAATTGTGTCCATTCAACGTTTGCATTGTTTTGAAGGAGGTTGCTAGGGACGATGCTATCAGTGTATGCTCTGAAATTGTAATATTATAACGTCTTTGCCCTCGTTTATTTATATTGCTGTTAGCGCACAACTCGAACGTAGAAGTCTAACAAAAATGCCTCAGGAAATTGTGTACATTTAACGTATTTTAAGTGTGGCCCAAGCGAGACCTTACTTGTATTGTTAGTGTTAGCATCTGGTGCTAGCTAGCTGCGCTAACAGATAACGGATAAGGAGCTGTACATTCATGTTCGTAATGCGCAGGTATTTGTTGTGTACTTAATGGCAACGCTACAGGCCTGGCATTTCCTGTGAACCCGGAAGTCATAATAGTGTAATATTCCACAATAGGAGTCGAAAACAGGCCTCAAGTTCTTAGGTTTAATAGCTACTTTGGTAGCATACAGGTTACAGGTCGCAGGTTTAACGTCACACAACAGGGTCAATGTCACACACTCTCCAGCCCTCCCCCCAACCACAGGCCCGCACATCTATGCGGCCAGCATTACTGTGCAGCTCTGTTATTGGCAGAGAGACGGGCAGCGTCTATCGGTAGAAAACGGACATTTGGAGTGCAAAGTGTGTGTATATATATATATATATATATATATATATATATATATAAAACAGTATCATTAAATAATGCTGTGTGTGTATAAATGAATGAATACATCTGTGTATATTTATGAATAAATACATGTGTGAGTACATATAAGTGTGTGTGTATATGAATAAATGTATATATAAAATAGTATCATTAAATAAATATATATATTATATATATAAAATAGTATCATTAAATAATGCTGTCAGATAAATGAAGTAGCCTACACAGTAATAGTCAAGGTTATATTCAATATTCTGCACTTACACCAGCTGATAAGATATTTAAAACGTCTTTTGTTTGTCCTGAAAACGACATTTGAGAATACACACAGGCTAGTTATAGATGATAAAACACCAGTAGTACAATCTCAGGACTCTTCGATATGCCTTTGATTACAGGATCGTTTACTTTTGTCACTACCCGATCCGTCCCCCTGCCCGATCGGTACTGCGCATGTGCGAGATGGTCCGCCATATTGGACAACTCCGGACGGCAACACACGATGGACACTTGACACAGTGGCTTTTAGCAAAGCTCAAAAATAAAACGAGAGAGAGATGAGTTATTGTTATTACAACGTGACTTCACTATTATTTAACAACTCTTTGTATTGGGTTATTTTATTTGGGGTTAAGTACATTGTCAGAATAAGTGAGGAATGAATTTAACTTGTTAGACAGCCATATGCCATACATTTGTGCATACATTCACAGTAAATATGTATTCAGTATGATAGCTGTCTAACAGAAGTTAAATTCAAGTACATTTTCTCCCATTAATTAAATAATAAAGGGCACGTTAGCCCATCCCATGCAGTTTAAACATGGTATTTGCTTCTTCTTTTTTCTGCAACTGTTTGATGATGTTCCTTTTAATAAAAACAAAACTATTTACCCATTTGAAGTTGTTTATTTATTTATATTGTTGATGAAGTGGTTTTAAATTATTATTTCATTTGAAGAAGAAATTATACAAGTATGAAAATGAAAAAACAATTCTACAATAAAAACAAAAGGCTTTGAGGTTTTTCAGTTGAATAACATAATTTTTTATTACAAAGTAACATTCAGCAAGTATATACAATAACAGTAGCAAAGGAAGGCATATAACCCAAAAAAACAATCAAAACAGATAAAATAGGGTCAAGCAGCACAACGGTTTTGACAACACGTGCAATTATCAGTCCTGCTGTTCCTCTGTTGTGGTATTGTCCTTCTCCACCCACTGTAGGGGCCACTTCTTCCCACTGTAATACATTGTAAAGATATCAGCCATGAACATAATTCAAAATATGGCAATATATGTTACACCTCTGTTACAACCCGGCTCGTGGGCTGTAACATAAAGCAGGGAGGCGAGACGAGAGGTAAGAATATATAGTTTATTCTTTGAAACACAACAACTAAATAAACTCCAGCAACAAGTTCCTGAGGCTGGCGCAGAGAGAGTGCCCAGAATAGTGAGAGCGACGTAACCGGCTGGGCTCCTCCTATATCCTGTTTCAACAGGTGTAGCTCATCAGGCAGGTATCCTCCCACAGGTGCGGCTCATCAGCACCTGAACCTGTGAACACCCACAAACCACACACACACACAACCCACACACACAAACAGACGGCACCCCACGTGGTGTGGAGGGGTCGTCACACCTCTGTCAGATAAAAATGGTAATCAAATGCTTAGACTAATTAGTTATTGGTACATTTGCAGTGCAATTTAAAATACTGCATACCACATGGAACAAGGTTCCCACTCCACCAATTGCATTTGCTTCCCCTAAAAAATTATCGAAAATATTTGTACCATTTCAAGCAAAAAGATTTAAGTTATGTTGCATTCAAATCCAAAAAGTGTGTCGGTAGCATGCTTTAGATGTACATTATATTAACTGACACAGTGACCTCTATTTATGACGAACAAACCTTTTGCCTTTTAGTTTTTACTACAGTCTTCACTGGGTAGTACTGCTCTCCTCCCACGATCTTATGGCTGCATTCTGAAAGAGCAAAATAATGTACACTCGTTTTTTGACCTTATAGATGTTAATGTTACTTTTGCACAATTTGATCTGTAATTTATAAAATCACTTTCAGTTTGCTTTTATTCTCATAAATTATATTTCCACAATTATTTGAACATGTCAACTGTTTATATAAATCTGCAAAAACTTTACACAAAAGGACAATCATAACATATATTGTTTAAAATATATATATTTGACTGTGGTGAGTCGTTCTTCCACCACCGTGAAACAAATGATGATTTAAAAAAAAATTGTTTCTTTATTGATAAATAGTTGTAAAACAAAAATGCCCTCGAAAGTATTTGTTTAGAAAAGACAACAGTTGACATTTTTAACACTTCTCTATACAGAGAAAATATACTAGAGCTAGTGTCTTTACTGTCTAATCCCAATTATAATTGAAGCTAAATAACCATCAAAGTGTTGGGAGTTCTTCTTCTTGAGTTTCTTCCTTGGAGACACGTCTGTTGAGACGAAAGAAAAGCTTTTGTGAAGAGCTGTTATTATACTGTACACTTGATGTTACTGTTTAAAATATATAATTTAGTTTAAAACAGCACTGTTCATTTGGCTAATTGTCAAGACTTACCAGAAATGTTTCTTATTTTTAATATTCATATCATAACAGCAATAAAAAGTCATCAATAATTCTTTTCACCTGGCTCCAAAACAGCTAGTGTGCTACGCATGCTTGGCACCCCGATTTAAAGAGATACCGCTCATCGTTTTGCTTATTGTTGTTGGTGTAGATGGCCCTTAAGGGTTTATTTTTAACCTTTAGTAATGTTCACTTAGTTGTACAACTCCTTAGAAGTAGCTTCACTGTTATCATCAGGGTTAGGAAGTTACTAGAGATATATATATATATATATATATATATATAGGAACTAGTCATTTGTAACCTGTTACCTTTTAAAAGTGTCCAACACTGGTCATCATCTAACATCAACATGTTTAGAGCGCAGAGAAAATCTTGTTTCGCCCAAAATATAATAATAATATAATAGAGATTGAAGCTGAATATTTGCTTGGATAAAACATGTTGTGACATTTTTTCTTGACTTCTGGGCTTTACAACACTGGAGTTAAAAGTGAATGGTTGAAACGAGTCAAAAAACGATACTACGCAGCCAACAGTGGAATTGTATTGCTTTAAAAGTATAATACTAATAATATTAGTGAAGCATCATTCTTATCTGATAGTATGCAAAATAAACAAAAAAATATATAAAAGCTGCATAGTATTCATATGATTTAGTATTGAAGTATCAACATTAAGAATGGGGTTTCAAAGCTTTCCACTATTCTGTACAGGCCTAGTTATATTTTTAACCCCGCAGGGTTGCAGCTGAAAGACTAAGACTAGAACTGCCATAAAAGCCATGCTTTCTCAAATGGGGATATATAAATGATTTTATATTTATTTATTTAAATATATTAACATATCATATATCAACTTACATGTTACCAACACATTAAATTATCCAAATCCACAAATGTTATTAGGTTATATCTACTTGTGCCCTTCATAGAGCAGTCCTATTAATTTAAACATTCACGTAGTAAGGTTTTTGTTGTCTGCAGCAACTGTGCTGCTTTTAGTCTGGATTATGAGTTTAAATTCTTCATATTAATAATATTACAGTCTGATTTTCGGTTGTAAAATATGCCTCTCTGCTGATAGAGATTTTGAGGGATAACTGGCCCGCTTTTCAAATCTCCGCGCGTCCCTAACAAGCTGGTTATCATACAGGAAGGAATCCAGAGCTACCAAGTAACCGTTAAACAATAATCTACTTTAATGGTAATATGACAATGCAATACAATCAATACAGTACAAATTCAATACAGTTATCTTTGGGATCCCATATTTACCTGATACTCACGTGAGCCAGCCAGAGGAAAGAGGCTGAACACAGCGTGGTTCCTGTGTTTATACATTGCTAACAATGGGAGGAGTTATCTGATCCTCCCTTCCAGACCTCCGTGATTGGCCGCCCAAATATCACCAATACCTCAAATCTTAAGTCTCCCAATCACAGTAGCTCAGCTCCATTATCTTCTAGATCTAAGTTGAATGCAAGTCAAACCCTCACCTTCCCCCATCTTCCTTTGTTCTCAATACCACATGTCAACAGGCCCCAAATCCAGCTCACAGTTTTTACACAAATCATTTCCCATTTTAAGCTTATTCATAGTTTGTTAACATGAATACATACAAATATTTCCCTACACTGCTTACAGTTGACCTAGTATACCTGTCCATGTTTACCATTGGTCATATGGGGCAAACACTTCCCCTTTATGTGAACCTGCTCATGGTGGAAAAACCCTGGGTTATGTGACAATTTAGCTTGATTGCGGCTATTAAGGGTTAGTGAAGTAAGGTAACGCAAAAATACCTAAAATATGTGCATTTGCTTTGTAGGATGTATTGCTATTTAAAATTGCCACTAAAACCTACCCTGTTTCTTTTTTGCTGCTGCAGTCCTTTTGTTTGTGCTGCTGGAGTTGCAGGACCTGTAGAGGGTTGTATGGCAGGACTAGTAGGGAGCAGGACTGCATAAGTACTGCTGGAGGGTCGGTCTTCTGGACTGGATGAGGGAATGGTGGTAGGAGCACTAGTTAAGGGTTTGGCTTTAGGACTGGATGAGGGGAATGGTGGTAGGAGCACTAGTTAAGGGTTTGGCTTTAGGACTGGGTGAGGGGATGGTGGTAGGAGCACTTGTGGAGTGTTCAGCGTCCAGACTGGGTGAGGGGATGGTGGTAGGAGCACTTGTGGATTGTTCAGCGTCCAGACTGGGTGAGGGTTGTGGGTTAGTCCAACCTCAATGCCACAAAAAGACAAAACTATTAGAGTAATGTTGATTTGTTTTGCATTCAGCAGCTCAATTTCTACTTTGAATATATATTTATACAACATAGTAACACAATTGTTTCTGATGTCAGCTTCTTCTTAACTACACATTTATTTTACCTAGACTGTGTGTGTATAATTAAAAGAATTGTTGAATCATTAAGAATTTTTTTTGCCATAAATTGTTCATGAGCATTTTAGAATAGACTGAGCTATATGGTAACATTTGAAATGACCACAAATTTAATTGCTTACCATCTACTAACACCTCATATAAAGCCTTCATCCGGTGAAGGCATTTTGCAGCCTGGTCCGACAGATGCCATCTCGGATGTGCAACATTTGTCTTCCAGGTGGAAGGCTTTTTCCCTGGTTTTGAGAGAAACACCATGGCCCTATACCCAAGGGTGTTCAGTTTCTCAACCTAAAAAAAAAGATTTAAATGTAATACAGAAACATTATCAGACTTAATTTTGTAAACTACAATTACAGACATAAACACACACCAAAACAGATGCCTCATCAAGAACATGTGAGTTGGTTTTGTTCTTTTTTTGTTTTTTTAACCAATCATCTTTTTTGGCCTCAAATTGTTGCAGTTTCTTGGCCAGTCGTTGCTTTCTCGGCTGCAGTGTTTTGCAGAACTTGCAGGTCTTGGTGGACACAGCAATGACTGCTTTGCAGCTGACGCAGGTTGTGTTTGTTGACCCTCTTGGCATCTTGAACCTGCAATAAAAACAAGCAAAAATATAAACACCAAATTGACAAAGGAACTAAATAACTTTAATATGATCAAATTATCAATTTGTCATGTAGGCCTACCCTACTTCAATGTTTCAGTGACATTTCTGCCAGAATACTGGTGGTGGATTACAGGTGACTCTTTCATGCCTTCTGTTACCCACCTCTATAGTACACAATACCAGTATTAACCTGGTTAACCATGCAAAGTAGTAGTATCGGAGAGAACCATCTTGCACCAAGTCTGTACAGGCAGGTCTAGAAGATCCATTCTGAACTATGTACAGACAGGGGGTGGTTGTTTTGTTTTGTAGTGAAAGTCTACACTTATTTTGTTAAAATACCTATGACATATATATATAGTATGTATTTTTACTATTTCAAATGTTCACTGTAGATGTTCTTATGACTGACAAAAGAGGAATTAAGTATGGACAATGTTCTTGGACAGACATCAATCGGTACCACATTAGTGTCAGCGCATACATCTTGTGCATGAGATGCAGACTAAATTAAAGACATTGCTTATACTCTGTTCTATTCTTATTGGCCTACTAGTAGGCCTACTAATCAACAGGTTTTCAAATATTGCTCAACTGTTTTCAAGTAATAATATATTTCAGCAATACATCAATACATAGTATCAATACTGACATCATTGTCTTTGGGGATTTAACTTTATCATTAGTAAAACAACAATCTATCTAAAAAATCTCTGGCCCTGTCACCCATATTTAATGCAGTTGTTAAATGCCGCTAACTAAAAATAAAATAAAACCCATACAAAAATAGTTCGATTAGCTGAGGGTATGTTTGAGAGTGACTGCTAGCTGCAACTGCCAAAATTAGGTACAATGGATGCTGCCACTTTCATTTTGAGCTATAAAATACAAAATAGCTCCGTAAACAAGTTTAAGGTAGGCCTATTACCGCACGTCCGCACCCTATAGCTTACAGTTTAAGATGCATGTTAATAAATAAATGGCTGTTTTGCATAAACATCTTTGCGTTGTTTAACATAACGTTACCCGTTATAGGCAAACTAAAAAGTTGGTGTATATTTAGCTTTTTAATGCATAGAAATGTGTGCTCATTACCTACCGTTCAAACTGTCCAGTTTAATAATTGGTACCTCGGAAGCGCGCTAATTTCGCCCGCGCAGCATCGATGTTGACACCTCCCCCCTCTCAGAGGTCCAGCGGCTGAACTCTGTGTGACCCCGGGCAATTGACAGACAGACAGAATTGTATATGTTGTGTAACTATTTAATGGTGTTATCTTTATTGCTACCCCCTGAATACGTGACGTGGATCATAAATATATCAGCCATTAAACAATATCTTACATTTCTTTTCACACAATACGTCTCCTTACAGTATCAACACTAATTCGGCTGACTTTTATATTTCATCAAATCGGTAGATAGGCTGTATTTACACCATAAAGGTGCACAGCTGATATAAAGTGGTTAAAGCATGTTATTGAATTTCATTATTTTTATTATTAGATATTAATAGGATCCCTATAAAGTATATTCATTACTCGTTATTCTCTACTAATAGTTAATTAAAGACTGTATATAATGACTATTTTGCACATCCCTTTCAAGATTTCCAGATTTTCTAAGGTTTATTGACATATATTCACAAGCAGTGTAGTTCTGCATTGAATGAAAAACTTGGGTCGCAGGTTCCTCAATAGTGCATTACAAGACATCTATCAATATTTGTGCATACCTCCAACAATGTTAACTATGTTGAAGCACTTATTTTAACTGATATTATACATAATGTATTATACTCTTATAAGATGTATGTAGATATTTCATCTCCGACCTTGTCAGGTATTGAATATTCAATAAATAAAGAACACAGAATTGTTAAATATAAAACACAGAATTTGTGTGATTATACTAAATGATTTACAAATAAACACCACTGCATATTTACAACTCTTACACATGCTGATGTAACGCAAATGTTTCCAACTTGGGATCAATAAAGTATATCTTATCTTAAGATGATCGATGGCTACTGCCATATTGCTAAGTGCATGTTTCAGGCTTATCAATTAATGTAATGTAATCAATTAACAACAGGGGTCACAGACATAAGACCAGGGCACAAGCAATGTTCACCCATTTATTAATTATATGTTTTAAATGTGAGTGTTTCCTGTTCCCTAAACCTCCAGGGATGTACACAGTTTAATACTGGCCACTTCTTATTATGGGAAATACGAAAACGTCTTTTAAAACTACAACTCCCAGCAGAGACGTGCCATAGATAGAGAGCATGTTGCGAAACTGTGGGTGCCTGCATCTGTGTTATTGCACTTAAGGAACAGTTCTCAGTCATTTCATTAAATTTTTGTATAAAGAGAAAGTCAATTCTTATTCCGTTTTTATTAAAATAAAAATCTGTACAAAAGCAATCAATGACAGGTATGCACATTCTTGCAGCAATGACAACTGTATTCAAGTTTCACCAAGGCATTGTGAGACAGGTTCTTAGGGATTTTTATGATAGCAGATATGTAATTTTACAATGATGGCAAAAGCTTAACCTCTGATGTGAAATCAGTACAGAAACACATACCCTGATTGGTCTAAGCCTAAGGCAATGCATATATAATTTGGTAACCATTACAATATATATGGACGTGAACTGATAATTGTCAGTCACTGGAATTAGATTTACCAATTGGAGCTTCTGATGATGCAGGATGACAATCATTAGTTTATTTAGTCAGTCTGTAGAGGAGTAATTTATCTTGGTTAGTTTGTGAAAGGTCAGTGTGAACAGGACCAGAACTTTAACAAATGCATTTATCTTCCTTTGTTCCAAGGTGTTAAAGCAGCCTTATAGCTTGAAGTCATTCACTGCTGTCAAAGTTCTTCATCAGTAGAGGAGCTACTGTCAGAGGGTTGCTCTTCGGAGGAGTCATCCAAAGATACCGTTTGCTGTCCCAAAATGCATTGGTATGCAATACGTGCCATGGCCTGCTGCGCTTTCACTTTGTGGAGTTGTTTCTTTAGAACACAAAGTAGCCCCTCACGTCCTCTCTCCGTCAACGCCTCGGTACTGCCTGAGAATGTATGATAAATAAATCATCAAATAAGCTAAATGTTATTGCCAGACCAAAACACTACCAACAACAATAATCATTTATTGTACTAACTTTGTCCAGCGATGCCTTCAGAAAGCTGGGAGGACAGGTGATCAATCTTTCTTGCCACGCTCCTCATGTACTCCCAGTGCTGTTTGACTTCATGAACCAGAATAACAGCTTCTTCTTTCAGTCTGGTCAGCAGCATTACCTTGTCGTAAACCTTTTTTTTCTGTACCATATCACCATGACCTGCAAAGTGCATCAAAGCATTATCAATTATCTTACATTGGAAATATTACAATTACAACTCCTGGTCCTCACTTTCAAAGCCCTCCACCATCTGCCCCCCCCCTACCTCACCGACCTCCTCATCCTCTACCGACCCCCCCCGGTCCCTCAGATCCACCTCAGCCGGTTTGCTTTCCATCCCCAAGGCCAAACTCCGGAGCTTCGGGGACAGAGCCTTCTCTGTGGCAGCCCCGAAGCTCTGGAACTCCCTCCCCCAAGACCTCCGTGAGTCTGAGTCCCTCACCCTGTTCCAGTCCCGCCTCAAAACCCACCTCTTCAACTCTGTATCCATAAGCCACCCCCCTCTCAATCAACTTCCTCCTGACTGCTTTTCTGTTTTGTTTGTTTCTTTTTAGTTTTGTTTGTCTCCCCTCCCGCCCAAATGTAAAGTGCGTTTGGGTTCAAGAAAAGCGCTATAGAAAATAAATGTATTATTATTATTATTATTATTATTATTATTTAACATAAGCACAGAAATACATCATGCATATGTGCCAGATTTAGCCTGGCAGGTTTATGGCATTAAATATATATGCACAGACAAAAGTATTTTAAAAGATATAAAGTCTGCACATTTAATCATGATTTTCTAATATTTAGTTGTTACAATGATAATATGAATTATACCATAACCACTGTTTGCAATTTTGTTTTATTTTGTTGTCATCCTACACACCAGTTTCCAATATTATAATTTAACTAATTGATTGATTCTGGTTCAATCAACAACATACGTTTTTAATTGATCATAATCATAAGGTTCCTGCAGCTTAAGGCAAGTTTGAAGAACAACTTGAAAACATTGAAAAATGAAACTACCTAAATTATCTTGCAGAGTTTTCAAATGCACAAAATACACCAAATAAATGTATACACATGGTTTTGCTTACATTCCCATTTCCAGGAGTAGTTGTCCTCAGCCAAGAGCTCGTTAGGAGGAGGGAGTTTGTCCGCTTCCCCGGCAACAGCATTGTGTTCAGTGATGGCATCTTCCAAGGCTTTCTTCTCTTCGACAATCTTTTTTCGGAGTTTGTGTCTCCGCTTATTGCCACCTGCCAGAATTTGAACCAACATTTTGTTTTACTTTAATCTTAATTACACACCAATATGTTTCAATAGATCAGCTATTGTTTACCATCTATGAAATATTAGTGAATACATTTGTTTCCATATCTAGGCATGCGTATACTTAGAACAGAGGGACAGAATTGATCATTTATTTATTCATTTTGATGGCATTTTACGCCTTTATCTGACAGTAAGAGAAAGGATATTTGGGAGGGAAAAATAGGGCAAGGGTTGCCAGCAAATGGTCCAGCCGGCTGAGAAATGATTGGAGATTCGCTCCTCAATGCATTTGCATAGAAGTGGTAACGGATGACCCCAATTAATCTATACCTTAGTTGTTTTTAAGCAGCAACTCCATTGTTTATAACATCAATGGGACTATACAAATTCACTATAGTCACTGGACATTTCTTTTTTATATGACAATAAAATAAACAATATTCCCATTGCTGTAGATCAGTCATTCATCCTATTCTCTGGAGACCTCCTTCCAATGATGGGTGTTACTAGCATAGGGGTACCCCTGATAGAAGAGGAGGGGCTGGTTTGCCTTAGGAGGCATAAGGCAATCAATTCTCACCAGACTGGCGATACAGCTGATATTTTCACTGCTTGATGCTCAGATACAGTCCTTCAATGGTCTTCTGCAGGTCATTTTGAATGGGTGTTCCTTGTGAAGAGAAGTATAACAATTATTTCACATAAAACTCTAATTAAACCCTTTCACGGCCATATAGCCTACAACAGAATAGAGAAAAATATGCTTTTTTTTATTGTGCAAGAAATTATTTTTTCACAGTACCTGTAGTCCACTGCTGAACATCAGATACCCACTGCTGTACTTGGTCGTCCTGTAGTGACAATTCAGCGGTGAGTTTCTCCAGATCCTCTGTTGCTTCTGTAATCCTTTGCACCGTCTGTCAAAACAAATATCAAAGTAACAAAATGTTGACCAACATTAAAAAAAAAAAATGTTTTAAATTAACATATTTGTGTAGTCAGTACCTTCATGTATCTTTTAGCCAATGTTTGCTCAAGGTGTGCTGCCTTTCGCTTGTTCCAGCCACTTGCTTGGATTGTAAGCATATCCGTGCGAACTGAAGACAGAATTTATGTTAGGCCAGGAAACCAAAAATACAATAATTGAGTTTGCATGAAAAATACTTACCAGCTTTTGACATGTACTTCGAACATATGGCTGCTCGAGAGAGGAAGCTGTTCACCTGTTAAACCTCCTCCCCTATTGTATTCCCTGCTCCTTTTTGATTCCGTCCTCCCCATCGCAACTGTAGACACATTTAGACGACTGTTACCATTTGGATAACAGAAAAATTAAGAAAATGAGTAATGTTGTCTTCTGCCAATTATTGTATTTACCTCACACAACCATGAATGTGCTTTGGCATGCATGATGGACAGAAATGGACGCATGTTCAAAAGGTTTTGCAGCTCTGGACAGTGGCTCGCAACCCTCTGCAGATATGGCCAGTATTTGCAGACCATATCAGAGCAAAAAAAACTGTACATTCCGTGAAGAAAGCTGTTTCTGTAGATATAAAGGATATGCAAACATTTCTCTACGGAACATATTCAATCCCTTAAGCAAGAATCCATGACGGCAGACAGCAACCTCCACGCCTTCCTCATCTAGTTTGCTGGTAGACTTGTTGGCAATCTCTCGGGCAGCCGACCACTGACCGGAACCACATCTTCCTTTTGCAGGATTTTAAAACAGATGAAAGAATATAGAGACATATAGAAAGGAGACTGGAAGTATGCTGAAGACATTGCCTACACAATGGGGACATAATATTAATACACAACAAAGGCGAGAAGCATGCTACAAGTGTTCATTACACTTACAAATGCATGTCTTAAAATATGGAGAATGTAAAATAACTTTACGTGTCTTGTTGTCCCATGGATGTAATCGACAAAGGATGACACTTCAGCATCCTTGGCTAAAAACACTCCGTCGAAAAATCCACAAGGTCTTAAAGAAGAAATGTTTTATTATTGTACAAAAGTACCATAAAAAGGCACTCTAAAATTTCAAATCGAGAACATTCTACACACCCTGGTTGGCTCTTAAAGCGGTAGAGTTTACGGTTCCCATCGACTGCGACAGCCAACATAGAGGGTGTGCATGAAGGGCACTGAAAATGCTGCACCTGAGACAGCCTTTCGACCTCAAATTTGGCATAGGTCCATTCCAGAAAGGACTTCTGCAGTGTGTCGCCACATATCTTACCACTCTAAAAGCAAATGGAAAGGATTTTTAAAAAAAATTAAAATCATACAAATATTTTGAACTTACGCAACTACAATTTAAATTGTACAGTTACTTCCATCTTGTACTCACCCGACCGAAGAGCTTTGTACGATGTTCGAGCATGCTGACAAAAGCTTGCCGTGACATTCCAGGGGCAGTGATCTTGAGATCTTTGTAGGTAGTGAACAAATCCACTGCGTACAAGGTCTCAAAATTGACAGTGGCTGGCCAATAGCCACTTTCAGCCAGATCACCCATGCCTATCGACCAAGTCTTTCCACAGGTGCAGTTTATTTGTGGAAGGAACAGATTGTATCGCCCTGAAATGTAAAGAGACAAATCATTACTATGATACAGTATCAACTACAAACATTTTTTGTTTCATACATTTCTTTGATTTAATTGGTGATAGTTTAAATTAAGTGTGACAAAGAGCTAAAATGCATTTGAATCCCTGGCTCAAAAGCGGAATACATAACAGCAAAATAACAAATAGAAAAGTCTTGAAATGTTCTATTTCGTATATGGCTTCGCCCTCTAAGGCTATCGCTATTGGGTTATCCCTCTGCGCCCCCGCGCAGCACTGAAACACTTGTAGTCCACGCCCACCCGCTAGGTGGGCCCCACCCTCGGGCCTCCTTCCGGTATAAATAGGAAGGTGGCCCGGCAATCTGCTCCCTCTTTTCTTCAGCAACCAGCAGTTTACTGAAGCACGATAAAGGAACAGCATGAGCAATAAAGAGTGTGTCCGTATGTGCCCTTCGTGCAATACAGGCTACATTATGAGCTATGATTTGCATCCGATATGCGCAGCCTGTCTGGGGCCAGAGCACGCGGACGCGGCTCTCAGCCAGCAGGTCGCATGTCCTCATTGTGTGCGTCTTCCTTCATCCGACAGGAAGCAAAGGGCGGACGCCCTAGCTGCTGCGGGTGAGGAAGACGTCTGGGGTGGGCAGGTGCCCATCCAGGACAGCCTGTTTATGGAGGCGAGTGGGTGGCAGGAGTCGGACGACTCCTTCCCCGCCTCCATCCAGGGCTCGCCATGCGGCTCTCCCCTTCCCCCTCTTCCCCGGACGGGGGAGACGGGGTCGGAGCGAGAGTCAGAGGTGGCGGTCGAGCACGTGGTCCCCTTCTCCGTGGCCACGGCGCTACCGGCATTGGGAGGCATCATGCTGGAGCTGCCGGAAATAATCGGCAAGGCAGCAGCATGTAGAGGTCTCCCCGTTCCACGAGTACGGGAGAGGGTGGCTCTGGATGACATGGCGGGCGTGTTTTCCCGGGTGCAGACGGGCAGGAGTGTTCCGATCTGGCCGCGCTTCCCCGCCATTAGGCGGTATCAGGAAGGTGCAGCGGCGAACCCGAGGAGCTTGAGGGCTCCGGTGGCCCCCCTTGTCCCGTTCACCAAGGTGGAGGGTTTCACAGATGAGGTTTTCCCAACCACCCCCGCTCTGGGACCGAGCTTAACGGCATTGTTCGGGGTAAGACAGGCCAACTTGGTCGCCGGACGGCGCCCTATGTTGGCCGACCCCAAGGACCAGTATGTCGCCCGCCAGGCTGACCGGGCGCACCAGTGTGCGTTCCAGGCGTCAGCAGCGGCAAACAACATCGCTTTGCTGACCAACTCGGTGGTGACGTTGGTCGAGCGATCCACCACCGTGGCTCCAGAGGAGTCGGAGGAGATCGCTAAGGCGGCCAGCACGGCGCTCACGCTGTGCGCAGCCGTGGCGGTGTCCCAGGCGAGGATTACGGCATGGATGACACAGATCCAGCGTCACCTCTGGTTACAGCAGGCAGCGGTCACAGAGCCAGTCAGGAAGGTCTTACTGGACGCTCCGATCAGCTCGGACGGGCTGTTCGGGCCCCAGTTCCTGACCATGGTTGATTCCATGAAGGCGGCTTCGGAGCAGGCGGAGGACATCCGCCAGCACGTCGGTTGGCTCCAGCCAGCGGTGAAGCAGCAGCGACACCAGCGGCAGCAGCAGCAGCCAACAGCTGCCCACAGCGGCAGACGGACAGACACCAGCAGCAACAGCAGCCGAGGCGTCAGAATCGTCCGTCAGCGGCGGCTGGGGCACCGACCCGCACCTCCAGGGCACCGTCCCGCACCGACGGGCCCCCACCAGAGAGGGGGGGTAAGAGGGGAGTGAGGTACTCCCGTTCGGCGGCTACTCCACGAGAGCCACCGAAAAAACAAAACCGACCTTGACGGTTTGAGGGGGAGTGTGATCGAAATAAAAGTTGTTTATTTCCTAACACGTGGTCTGAGTCATCAGTTACACATGTGTGTCACATATCCCCCACCCTGGGAGCTGCCTATGACCTGTCGGTTAATAGCCAGCCGGGTTCGGTACAAAAGCCTGCGCTATTTAATCTATCGATTAATAAGCTGCGGAGCACAATAACTACACCAACTGCCTCCAATCTGATGAGTAGTAGGCGGCATGGTTCGCGACAGATTTCTGATGGTTATGACTCTTCGGTTATTAAACCACAGACCTCGCGGCATTCTTCTGTCCGAGATACGCCACCTACACACGGTCATAATAAGCCCATGAGAGCAGTGGTAACGCCTCATGTGGATATTACTGCACACACCTCCATCCATCCTCTGAGCGTGTACACGTCTCATGATGCGAGGCGGAGTCATACGCAGCATGTGGAGGCCTCCGCACAGCCCTTGGGTTGTCTCGAGGGCTTTGGAGTGGCTCGTCGTCATGACAACCACAACACATCTCGAACAGGCGCGCCCGCTGTCAGAGTGTTTCTCGGCGTGGCAGCGCCTGTGTTTGATGGACGGATGGATGCACAGGCTGATCAGCAGAGGGTACACCCTGCAGTTCGCCTCCACCCCCCCACAGTTCAAAGGGATACAGGTGACATGCCTAACATCCCGAGAACAGTGTCTTGCGCTCCAAGCAGAGCTACGGGAACTCCTGTTGAAAGAGACTATTTCCAGGGTTCCCCAGGAGGAAGAAAATCAGGGGTATTACTCCCGCTATTTTCTTATCCCGAAAAAGACAGGGGGAATGAGACCCACTTACTTCCATGTGCCATCATTCCAAAACACAGGAAATTCCTGAGGTTTTCATTCCAGGGAATAGGCCGTCTGCCGTTCGGCTATTCCCTGGCTCCTCGTACTTTTTCAAAGTGTGTAGAGACGGCGCTGCAGCCGCTACACAGAGGAGGAATGAGAGTACTTTTTACCTGGACGACCTGCTGCTGCTGGCTCGCTCCAGGGAGGAAGCGGCTTTACAGACGGTATACTCATATCGCATCTGTCAAAGCGGGGTTTCATGATCAACTGGAAAAAGAGCTGTCCTGTTCCAGCCCAGAGTATTGTTTACCTGGGGGTGGAATTGAACTCAGCCCGCATGAGAGCACGACTCTCACGGCAGAGAGTGGAAACGCTGACAGCTCTCCTTCAACGTGTCATACCACGCAGCGTGGTGACGCTGGAAAAGTCCCCACGTCCTGTCAGAGGGGGTTCCCCTGGGCAGAGTTACGTCACACATCTCGGTGTTCACAGACGCATCTCTCTCAGGGTGGGGAGGAACGTGCATGTCACATGTTTTTCCACATAAATGTGCTGGAATTGATCTCCGTACGGAGAATAATTCAGCACTTTGCCCAGTTGCTGCGGAATCAGCATGTGTTGATTCGCACAGACAACAAAGCCGCGGCGGCCTACAGGGCAGGACACACACCGCCACTCATCCCCTGAGCGTGTACACGCCTCATGATGACAGCCGGAGTGAAACGCAGCGTGTGGAGGCTTCCTCGCAGCCCTTTCGCCTCACGGGAGGCTGAGTGCCCCAGCGGCAGCGCCACGGCGTCAGGGCTCGCTGCAGAATTCTGCTAGTTTTAACCTATCGGTTAATAAACTGCAGAGCTCGCTAATTAAGCCGGCTGCCACTAATCTGTTGATTAAGTAGACAGCAGGGCTCGCTGCAGACGCCTGCCGGTTTTAACCCCTGTTAATAACCTACAGAGCTCGCAGCATTCCTCTGTCCGAGATACGCCTCGTACACACGGCCTTAATAAACACGGCCTTAATAAACACATGAACGCCGTTATAACGCTTCATGTGGGCAGCACTGCACATACCTCCATCCATCCCCTGAGCGTGTACGCGCCTCATGATGAGAGTCGGAGTGAGACGCAGCGTGTGGAGGCCCCCGCCTTGGGTAGCCTCACGGGCAGCAGCGGAAGGGGCTCTGGCGTGGCTCGTCACCATGACGACCAAAAACACATCTCGAGCACGTGCGCCCGCTCTCAGAGTGGCAGCGCGCGGGTCTGATGGACAGATGGATGAGCAGGCTGATCAGCAGAGGATACGTCCTGCAGTTCGCCTCTCCCCCCCCACAGTTCGATGGGATACAGGAAACACTCCTGTCCTCCCAGAAGCTATGTCTTGCGCTCCAATCCGAGCCGCTGGAACTCCTGTTGAAAGAGGATATTTCCAGGGTTCCTCAAAGGGAGGAAAATCAGGGGTTTTCACTCCCGTTATTTTTCTAATCCCGAAAAAGACTGGGGCAATGAGACATCCTCGATCTGTCAGTATTCCACATGCTGACGATCAAACTGGAATGTGTTCACCAGGACGACTGGTTCACTTCCACCTGAAGGATGCACACTTCCACCTGAAGGATGCATACTTCCACCTGAAGGATGCATACTTCCACGTACCCCTTATCCCGAAACACAGGAAATTCCTGCGTTTTCTCATTTCAGGGAATATCAGACCAGACAATCGTCTGCCGTTCGGATATTTCCTGGCTCCTCCCATTTTTGTGTAGAGAAGGCTGGAGCCACTACACAGAGGAGGGATGAGAGTGTGGTTTCCTCTGGACGACCTGCTATTTGCTGGCTCGCTCCAGGGAGGAAGTCGCTTTCCAGACGGTACATCTCATCTGTCAAGCCTGGGTTTCATAAGAAATTGGAAGAAGATAAACTCAGCCAGCAGAGCGCGGCTCTCGCGGCAGCGAGTGGAGGAACTGACAGCTCTCCTCAAGCATGTCACAACCCACACAGCCCTCTCCGTGACGCAGCTGCTCGGCGTTGGCGTCAGCTGGTCACGTGATGATCCCCCGGGGTCTCTTCCAACAGGGGGACACTCCAGAGGTGGTTCATTTGCTGCAGAAGCCTGCTGTTTTAAACCTATTGGTTTATAAACTGCAGAGCTCGCGGCATTCCTCTGTCCCAGATATGCCTCCTACACACGGTCATAATAAATCCACGAGCACCGTTATAACGCCTCGTGTGGACAGCATACACATACCTCTCATCCTCTGGGCGTCTACGCGCCGCATGATGAGAGACGGAGTGAAATGCAGCGTGTGGAAACTCCCTCGCAGCCCTTTGCCTAAAAGTGTGAGGTGGTGTCGCAGGCGTATGTCTCGGTAGAGCCCCGGAGAACATGCGCACTCCACCAGAGGAATTCCTCCTCCACGGCTTTGCACGGAGGAATGTCAGTGGAAGATATTTGCATGGCTGCATCTTGGTCTTCCCCCTGTTCATTTATTCAATTGTATTTGAGGGACGTTTCCCTTTCCTCTATGACGCACCCTGTACTGGGTGTCCTGTCAGAGTGAGTGACATCAGGGAGCCAGCTGAGCGCCTCTCTCCTGCCTCTCGGCACACAGAGAGCGGCCTTTTCCCCTCGTAGGAGAGGGATGTTCCCCTTCCTCTAATACACTTCGTACGAAGTGTCTGATTAGAGTGAGTAACGTCAGGGATCCAGCTGAGCGCTCTCCTACCTGGCTGGCGCGGAGAGAGCGGCTGTTCCCCCTCTATGATCGCAGGATAAGGTGGGACCTTCGTCTCTACTTCTCACAGCGGTCGGTATGTATTGTCCCAGCCTTCACCCCGTCAGGAAAACAGGTATGTTTGCTATGTTCCAGGGACGGGGAAGGTGCCATTACGCATGGCACAACAGGCAGGGATGTGTTATTGAGCAGGTGTGTCTGTGCTTCTAGTGCTGGACAGACCCAGTGGGGCGCAGACTACATCATGCTTCGCCCTTAACCCAATAGCGATAGCCTTAGAGGGCGAAGCCATATACGAAATAGAACTGGGGTTACCTACTGTAACCAGCTTCTATGAGTAATGGCGCAGCCCTCTAAGCGCTGGGCCCCACTGGCTCTACGAATAGCTGAAGAAAAGTTATATTGTATGGGAGCAGATTGCCGGGCCACCTTCCTATTTATACCGGAAGGAGGCCCGAGGGTGGGGCCCACCTAGCGGGTGGGCGTGGACTACAAGTGTTTCAGTGCTGCGCGGGGGCGCAGAGGGATAACCCAATAGCGATAGCCTTAGAGGGCTGCGCCATTACTCATAGAAGCTGGGTTACAGTAGGTAACCCCAGGTCTTACCATTAATTCCAATCAAAATGATTTCCTTTCCTGCGGAAACACTTGTTTGCCTAGTAGCACAATCGCAGCAGGGATGCATTATAGGTATGAAGCATTCTAGGAAAAAACAATTGAAATAGTCAATTAGATTCATAGGTCATTTATTATTAGCGTCTTTTGATCAAATACATCTTCCCCCAGGAAGTTTTTTTGAACCTAATTTACTAATTGTAGTATATCATATAATATAATCGATATCATATAAAAGTTGTGTGTGATTTGTAGTTTAAAAAGTACCTCTTTCATGATATGAGAACTTTTCTCCCTCATCTTCCGTGATGTGAGTGGATGGTGACAGTGGCCTTAAGAACCCTTCTACCATAGAAGATCTGTTGTGGAGTACACTCGATTGGTGTATGGCAACATCACAGGCAGTGCAGGAAAGAGGTCTTGGCAAACAATCTTGACATGTGACGACTGCAACCTTTTGTCGACAGCGTTGGCAAACCCCCTCTTTAGGTTTCTCAGAAGATAACATCTGATTAACCATAAAAGGCCTTAACAACGTCCACTTTTCCAAGGAGGATGCTTGTCGTTCCTTCCACTGTGAGGAGAGAGGTTCTTCACTCGGAAGTCCTAGAAGTTCTTGTACCTCTTGTATGAGGGAGTCTTAAAAATGAAGTAGAAAAAGTACATATAAAGCAAGGGTCAATCTAGCTAACCACTACATGATAAGTGGGGAAACAATCATCATTAAGTATAGGAAAAACATACCTAAGCTTTGGATGGTCCCAGTCTCGCTCTCTTGACCACTAGTAGACGGAGTACATACAAGATCTACACTTCTTGAAGCACCTGCAAAATTGTGATGATGCATTTAATAACTTCCTTGAAGAATATGTGAATGTATTGATCTACAATTAATTGATGTAAACAACAAACAAAACAAAAACACAAACCAGTGGCCGAACTCCGCTTCCGTTTCTCTCCAGTTCGCCTCCTTTTTGGCATTGGTTGACCATCATGGTCCTCTTCAAGCCAAACCATTGTCCTTGTTTGCGACCCTCCTGCTGTTGGTTTACTTTGATCCTCCTTTAAATCATTATCAGGGGACACAGAACATATTTCCTTAAAACGTCAATCACCACCTACACATTATGATAATCTGATAAAACTTCACTATCATTGCATCATACTGTAACGTTCCACAATAGGAGTCGGAAACAGGGCTCAACTTATTAGTTTTAATAACTCCTTTGATAGCATACATATATAGGTTCATCGGTCACAGGTTCTACATCACACAGTACTCCACTCCCTCACTCACACACCAGTAGGGTCAACGTCATTCACTCTCCAGCCCTCCCCCTCTGCTCCCCCAACTACCACACCGGCCAGCATTACTGTGCAGCTCTGTGATTGGCAGATAGACGGGGGATGCTTGAGTGACACACACAGCACCCTATACCGTGGCCGTTTCTCAATATTGAGTAAACCTGCTGCAGAGCAACTATTTCAAGTATACTACGTCATCGAGTGGCGCCGAAGGACTGTTTAAATGCATGTTAAATGCCCAGCATTCTGCGCTACTCTATGACGTAGTATACTTGAAATAGTGGCTCTGCAGCATAAACGGCCCGGGTCGCTACACTACCTTCGGTCAAAAAATATATAGAACTGTGCTTACATTATAGGCCATGCTATTTATAGCTAAAGAGTACGAAACATTATGGAAGAATGTCGAACGAAGCTAATGTTATCAGTGTTTCACACGTGCTAACCAATGCTAGCGTTAGCTCTTCACTCTAGCGTTCAGATTTCGGCGATACCTTTAAAATAAACTTACCACAAAGTCATCCAAGAGCACATCAGCAAGAAATATGGCGTCATTTTCTTCCAGTGGATTCATTGTGCAAATCAGAATGTATATGACGACTTTCCAATTGAACTGCTAATATCGCTTCTGAGACTTTCTGCCTATTTAAAGAACTTCCTAAAACAGGCTGAAACCGGTATTGTAGCATGCCCGTCTCTCTGCCAATCACAGAGCTGCACAGTAATGCTGGCCGCATAGATGTGCGGGCCTGTGGTTGGGGGGAGCAGAGGGGGGAGGGCTGGAGAGTGTGTGACGTTGACCCTGTTGTGTGACGTTAAACCTGCGACCTGTAACCTGTGACCTCTGAACCTGTATGCTACCAAAGTAGCTATTAAACCTAAGAACTTGAGGCCTGTTTTCGACTCCTATTGTGGAATATTACACTATTATCACAGGAAATGCCAGGCCTGTAGCGTTGCCATTAAGTACACAACAAATACCTGCGCATTACGAACATGGATGTACAGCTCCTTATCCGTTATCTGTTAGCGCAGCTAGCTAGCACCAGATGCTAACAATACACGTAAGGTCTCGCTCGGGCCACACTTAAAATACGTTAAATGTACACAATTTCCTGAGGCATTTTTGTGAAACTGCTACGTTCGAGTTGTGCGCTAACAGCAATATAAATAAATGAGGGCAAAGACGTTATAATATTACAATTTCAGAGCATACACTGATAGCATCGTCCCAAGCAACCACCTTCGTAACAATGCAAACGTTGAATGGACACAATTTCCTGAAGTAATCTTGGTAATAACTAGCAAACTAAAGATCATGTGTACACCCACTGCACACATAATCTTAAATAACAACTCATATTTCTCGCATGAAATGACATCAAAACGCATTTTAATGACCTAACTAACCTTAAAATAGGCATTTTACACCGAGAATAAAACGGAGGTCGGCCATGTTTTTTTTTCTGCAGAGAGAAATGTGAAGATCACGTGACATAGAAGCCAGCCATTGGAATGAATGGTGAAAAAAAACGTAGGCATCTTACGATTTCAGAGGCGTTTTCGTAGAACTACTACGTCCTACGTTGTGGACCAACGTAGTTATTACACGTTTTTTTGTGAGACTGGGTTGGCCAGGCTGACAGAGAGCCACAGCTCGATTGAGCCTTCTACTCACATAGCACTCAGTAGTAATGATTTTATTTGCTTTTTTAACGATAAAATTGTTACTCTTAGAAACAAAATTAATGACCTCTTGCCTTTGACCAGTATAGTGTTATCAACAGCTCCCGGAAACGTAAGTTCTAATATTACACTAGATAGTAAACTATGCTTTTCAGCCATAAACCTTGAACAATTACATTAAATGATTCTCTCTTCTAAACCATCAACGTGCATGTTAGACCCAATTCCAACTAAGCTGTTGAAGGAAGTTTTTCCATTAATTAGCACTTCTTTATTAAATATTATGAATATGTCTTTATTATCAGGCTATGTTCCACAATCATTTAAAGTAGCAGTGATAAAACCGCTTCTTAAAAAGCACAACCTCGATCCAGAGGTTTTAGCCAACTATAGACCTATTTCTAATCTTCCGTTCCTCTCAAAAATTATTGAGAAAGCGGTCACAAAACAGTTGTGTGATTACTTAAAAAACAATGATTTATTTGAAGATTTTCAGTCTGGCTTTAGAACACATCATAGCACAGAGACAGCTCTGGTTAAAGTCACAAATGACATTCTAATAGCCTCAGACAAGGGACTTGTCTCTATTCTTGTTTTGCTCGATCTCAGTGCTGCATTTGATACTATCGACCATGATATCCTATTGCAAAGACTAGAGCACTTAGTTGGCATACAGGGAACTGCTTTAGGCTGGTTTAGGTCCTATCTATCTGAACGCTCTCAGTTTGTACGTGTTAACGATGAATCTTCCACGCAAACCAAAGTTAGCCATGGAGTGCCACAGGGCTCAGTGCTCGGACCTATTTTGTTCACATTATATATGCTTCCGTTAGGCAATATTATAAGGAATCATTCTGTAAACTTTCATTGTTATGCGGATGATACTCAACTATATTTATCAATCAAGCCTGATGAAATTAATCATCTAAATAAAATTCAAGACTGCCTTAAGGACTTAAAAACGTGGATGACCTTAAACTTTTTGATGTTAAACACGACCAAAACTGAAGTTATTGTACTTGGCCCGAAGAATCTACGAAACAAATTTTCTAAAGATATACTAACTATGGATGGCATTAATTTGGCCTCCAGTGAGACTGTAAGGAATCTTGGTGTTATATTTGATCAGGATTTATCCTTTAACGCCCACATAAAATCAATTTCAAGGACCGCCTACTTCCATCTACGTAACATTGCAAAACTCAGGCATATCTTGCCTCAAAACGATGCAGAGAAACTAGTCCATGCATTTGTTACTTCTAGGCTGGATTATTGTAACTCTTTATTATCAGGGAGTACCAAGAAATCAGTCAAGTCGCTTCAGCTGATTCAAAATGCTGCGGCTCGTGTACTAACCAGAGTTAAGAAAAGGGACCACATTACTCCTGTTCTGGCTGCCTTACACTGGCTCCCTATAGAACACAGGATAGAATTTAAAATTCTTCTTCTCGCCTACAAAGCCCTTAATGGGCAGCCGCCATCTTACCTTAAAGAACTCATTATACCCTACTGTCCTACTAGGGCATTGCGTTCCAAGAATACAGGGTTGTTGGTTGTTCCTAGAATCTCTAAAAGTACAATGGGAGCCAGAGCCTTTTCTTATCAAGCTCCACATTTGTGGAATCAGCTTCCAGTTTGTGTTCGGGCGGCAGACACCCTATCCGTTTTTAAGAGTGTGCTTAAGACCTTCCTTTTTGATAAAGCTTATAGTTAGGGCTGATTAGATTCAGCCCCTAGTTTTGCTGATATAGGCTTAGTTTGTCGGGGGACATCTTACTTCTTCCTTCTCTCTGTCTGTCTATACCTGTGTACTCTCATGTTCCGATTAACCCAGCTTCCCCAAATGTCTTTCTTTTTGGTGTCTATATACGCCGGGATCCGGAGTCATGGATGATCCTGCGTTCCTGTGTCCTGGATCGTGAGCCCTGGATCGCGAGTCGTGGCTGTGGTCCTGGATCATCGGTCCTGGATGGATATCCTCGTGGATTCATCTTCCTATTATACACACATGCATTTCCAAACATTTGGACTACCTATGTTGCAAATGTATTATCTTTTCAATTTACACACGGCATCTATTGCACGTCTGTCCGTCCTGGGAGAGGGATCCCTCCTCTGTTGCTCTCCCTGAGGTTTCTCCCATTTTTCCCTTTAAACTGAGTTTTCTTTTCCTTGTACGATGTGAGGGTCTAAGGACAGAGGGTGTCGTATTGTCATACTGATATTCTGTACACACTGTGAAGACCACTGAGACAAATGTAACATTTGTGATATTGGGCTATATAAATAAACATTGATTGATTGATTGAACAAACTCCCAGAAACCTGCAGGTCCGCTGCAACTCTGACTACTTTTAAATCCAGGCTGAAGACTTTTCTTTTTGTCGCTGCTTTTAATTGAACTATTCATATCTTAGACTGCACTGTAACTTTTATCCATGTATTTTTTCTTTTAATGTTTATTTTATTAGCTTTTCGTTTTAATGACTGATTTTAAATGCCATTTTCTTAATGTCTTTCATTTTTTGTAAAGCACTTTTAATTGCCTTGTGTTGAAAAGTGCTATATAAATAAACTTGCCTTGCCTTGCCTAAACAATGACTGAAACTTGTATCCCCTTGTAGATTAACAACGCTAGGTACATTATGCATATACTTTATTACTTAAAGGAAGGCTCCAGTCATTAGATAGTTAATCAAAACTTCAGTATTTAGTGAAACATTATGTTTAAACCATACCCTGAAGAAATCAGCGATATTCCCCGGTAAATAATGATTTTATAGCTCTTTTTTATCAAAAACCTGTATATTCCGTCAGGCAGCTGCCATTTTGGCCATTTTCAGTAGTCACATGATCCGAAAAACTAGGTTGTGACGTCATCTATGCGTTCACTTTGTAAACACACAAACAGCTCATTCGACGAAAACATGGCGGAGTATTTGAGTTCGGACTCGTCAGCCGAGGAAGAAGTTTAGAAAAATAAAGTCCAGGAGGACTTACTTTGAATTATCACTATCGGTATTCATTCCATCCAAATACAACTGTAAAAAAAATAAAAAAACATACTCTGTTTGTTATCCTCTTAGGCCCCACAGACCCAGTTCCGGGGCCGAAATCGCGTCATTTGCAGGAAACAACGTCTAAGGAACCTTCATATTTAATAAACTATGAATATTTTATATCCATATAACGGGAAAAAAACTAATTTAACTGATCTTTTTCATTTTTTTTCTTCAAAAAAACAAACACACAATGCTAACAGTGAGCCTCTGAATTAGCCCCGAGCGAAACATGCTAACCTATTACTGCACCGACAAATTACTTATCCTAGCTGCACATCCAACACATCGTTTATGATCGTAAAGACACAGAATTTAACGGTGCTCACCTCAACACTGAAAGATACAAACTCGCGACGTTATCAACAAAAACGTACATCAAAACAAGTGGTGCTAGGTACTAACATGCGCTAGGCTAACATGGCTTACCTTGGTCTAAACTGGTCTTCAATGGCATTACAACGATAAAAACGATGATGTAGTTAATCCATAGGTTAATATCCAATCTGACTGTGTCCCCTTTGAAATGTTCTGATAATCTATAAGCAATAAAACTGCAATTCCGTTATCTGCTGTCCGCTCTGTGCTCCGTGCACTCTGGGTCCTGCAATTCCTGCTTCCTTAAGTAGTAAACAATAAGTAAAGTCTGCTGCGTAATGTGCTTACGCTGGCTGGCATTGGCAGTGCACTGCATCTCCATTAGGTAATGGTTGATTAATAAATCCCATTTTATGTTTCATCATACTCTCAAAGTAGTTGTCCGGAAACTTGAAATGTTCGCTGCATACATGCGCCTGTGGATCTTTCGGTTCGGGCCGAGCACATTTCGCTAGCCACTGCCTCCGAACGTACTTCCTACGCTTACCCGTTGGCAATAGATGGAACCGAGCATTCCGTGGATTGTTCCTATTCGAATTGTGGCAACGTTTCACGATACAATGAGGCATATTTCAATAGAATTGTGAGAGTAACTAGAGTAAACAACATGAACAAAGCACATACGTCAATTTGTCCAACCGCACCAAACAACACATAGTTCACGTCACTTCCGGTAAAATAAGTCATGTGACTCGTCAAAATGGCGCCGCCAGCAGGGTTGATGTTATTTCGGTAATTAATCAGTTTAAAATCACTGATAACGTCATCGGATTAAAAAAAAAAAAAAAAGACTGGCAGAGACTGGTCTGTTTTATCGGATGATAATTATTTAAAAATGCGTGTCATGAGGATTGCCTCCCTTTAACAAAACATATTCTTGTTATTTTCTGAATTTAAATATCACCTGGCTTCTACCTTTGACCTCATGCTGTCGGCCAATCAGGAGCGTCCTACTGAAGCAGCATCCAATCAGATTTGACGGAGCACTATTTGAAAGCCGCTCGTCTCTGTCTTGTTTACCTGCTGAACTCGGTGTCTAAGGATCCTGTCGCTAAATCGTGCTTGGTGGTGCTAAACTATATCCCCGTATTTTATTTGAATCTGTTTCCCCTCGTTGCAGCCACAATTGACATGTCTTCTGTTGAAGTTCGTGCTGTGGTGAGTAAACTGTAGTTCACTGTTTTACTGCATGTCACGTCAATTGTTTGCAAAGCTCGTAGCTTCGCCAGCTAGCATTACCGCTTCTTTGCTTGACTTTATGTTCGCATTAGCTTATTTAACAGGGTTTTTATTTTCTTAAGCTTCTCCGTAGTTTGTGACTTGTTTCCTTTTCTCTTTCAGCAGCTCCCAGCCGGAGAGAACCCCATGAAGATGGGTAAAGCCGTCGTGGGTCTGAGGAGAGCTGCGCTCGGAGAGATCACCAACTTTAAAGCAGCAGCAGTCAACACCAAGGTAAGTTACATCATCATCATGGAAGAATTGTTTGGGTCAGCTACTGCTCCATGTTTCATGCCTCCTTTGTAGCTATTTGAATTGTTGTGTATCAGCCCTGTGAGCCAAAAATAACTAGAAACCCCCTAGCACATGAGCTACTTGGCTACGAGTATGTGGACACTATTCATAAAGCTAAAACCAAGCAGCACATCATTGTTGCATCTTTCCAAACTTGTTTCCTTAGAAGATGGGCCCTGCCAAAGCTTCATTCAAACCCTCAGTGAAAGCCTCCATCGCCCCTAGAGCTATAGCTGTGGTGCTGCCCATGGCCCTGGCCCCAGCAGACCCCCTCCCCACAGTCTCAGAGGAGTCTGCTGATGTGTCCATGAAGGAGGCGGAGGAGGAGCTGTGCCAGGCGTTCTCTGATGCGCTGCTCATGGTGCAGGATGTGGACGAGGAGGACGGGGACCTGCCGCAGCTCTGCTCAGAATATGTCAAAGATATCTACAGCTACCTGCACGTCCTGGAGGTATTCACCCCTCCAGTAATGCTCTCTTCCCCCACCCTGCAAGGTTGAGTGTTACATCTGTTTGCTTCCACAGGTGGAGCAGGCTGTACGACCCGACTACATGCAGCATTATGAGATCACTGAGCGCATGCGGGCTCTCCTGGTGGACTGGCTGGTCCAGGTGCACTCCAGGTTCCAGCTGCTGCAGGAGACTCTGTACCTCACAGTTGCCGTCATGGATCGATTCCTCCAGGTAGAGCGGTCTAAACTGTCTTTTCTTTGTGTTTTGTGAGCTGTTTGTAAATGTCTGCCGCTGTGCTTCAGGTCCAGCCGGTCTCTCGCAGGAAGCTGCAGCTTGTCGGTGTGACGGCCATGCTGGTGGCCTGTAAATACGAGGAGATGTATGCTCCAGAGGTGGCAGACTTTGCCTATATCACAGACAACGCCTTCACAAAGGCTCAGATTCTGGTGATGGAGCAGCTGATTCTGAGGGCCCTCAACTTTGAGCTGGGACGCCCTCTTCCCCTCCACTTCCTGAGACGGGCTTCCAAAGTTGGAAACGTAGGTTCTTGTAAACATTTACTACTGCAATATTGTCTGGGCAATGTTTAAGGACTATATTGGACAATGCTGTGTAGAGCTACAGTATCTGCAAATCATTTCACTGAGTGTTCTCAGTTTTACCTTGCACAAAGAGCTACCAGTGATGGCTTCTTTTTTTAATTTTTTTATTGATTAGGTAATTTCTAGCACTAATTAATTCTAGATTTGCCCTACGGGAACGAATACTATAAATCTTTGAGATTTTGTAAAAAAAGTAATGAGATTTCACTGGTTTGGATGGTTGTGCCTCAGTCTGATGTAGAGAGACACACGCTGGCCAAGTACCTGATGGAGTTGACGCTCCTTGACTACAACATGGTGCACTATCGGCCCTCTGAGATCGCTGCTGCTTCTCTGGCGCTCTCCCAGCTGCTGCTGGTAGCCCTGCCCTGGGTGAGTGATGGCATTGGAGGGGCATCTACACTTACAATGTTTCATTTTCCTGGTGTTAATTTGTCTGTCTTGTGTCAGTCTCCTCAGCAGCAGCACTACTCCACTTATGACGCCGCCCACCTGAAGCCCATCATGCAGCACATCGCCAAAAACATAGTGATGGTCAACGAGGGGAAGACAAAGTTCCAGGTGAGTTGAGCGACCAAGTATAAGCATTAAAGTTTTGATTTGTAGCAAAAATAAAACCCCATTTCCTCTGCAGGCTGTGAAGAACAAGTACTCGAGCAGCAAGCTGATGAAGATCAGCCTCATTCCTCAGCTGAACTCGTCCATCGTCAAGACCATGGCGGCCGCTCTGCTCAGCAATCCTTGAGAACTTTTACATCATCAGTGGACGTTTCATTTGCACTTTATTTAATATTGATTACATTCTGTGGATAAACTATAGTACTCTTTTTAATAAAATCTTTTAAACATTTTAATCCAAGCATTATGGTTTTGTTCATAGCTTGTGGGAGAGAAACTCCCTCTGGAGCGAACACGGGTAGCTTAACATTTGCAGACTAATTACATGCACAAACAGGAAAGAGAACCCAAAAGGTATAATGGGGCGGCCCTTTCGGAGAGCTTTCACTGTTTGTAAGCCAGTCGTTCCCAATACTGGTCTTGTAAGATGACAAAAGGCACTTTATTTTTGGAGAGGAACCTTAACTCCAAATGGGTTTTGAATGGGACTTAAACACTGAACTCTGATACCATCTGATCTGCGTTGCAGCTCATTGCCAGATGCAGTAGAAAATCCTAGCATTTTTGTATTGTGAAACACTAAATATTGTGACATGCTAAATAGAATGTAATGGACTTATTTGACATTGATTTGAAGCGCTCCAGTGTACTCTTAACAGTTCAGAATTTCATCACGGAATGGATATACAAACATTGGCAATGTGATCCAGTGTTGTGGTTGCAATATCTTAGGAATGCATTAAAGGACTTTCTTTAAAAATGTGGAACAATGATTAGATGTTGGGGAAACAAGGGTCAGTGACCTCTAAACGACTTTTGCCCCGTACTCAATTAATTTGCCAATTATGACAATTTCATACACTTTTTACATTTGGGACAGGCAGGGTCTGGAACTGCAACCGGACTGGTTGGCACTCACAATCCTTACACTGATTTATTATACAACCATCTGTCGTAGTACTCTACTCCTTGAAACAGTCTTGTGTGGAATCAGTGGTGTTCCCCTTTTAGTAACGCTCAAGTATATGGGAACTTCAGTGACATGTGATGTCTCATTTGTGGTTCAGTAGAAGAAATGAATGAGGCCACTGTGATGCAATGTAACCCTTACTGAGAGAATGAATCCCAAGTGTGAGGTCACGGTGTCATTAATCCACAGCGTCACTCTGTTATGAAACCATCTGAAGTCAAGCGAGAGAAACTGTCTTCTGTCTTTTGCTTTGTCCAAAGTGTGCAGCAGCGTCACACATTACTCACAAAGACGGTTAGCTCACGCAGAATAACGCCATTTATAGTCCCGCGTTCCCTCACACACTGTGCCCGACTGACTGTGTGCTGGTGTGTGGAGGAGCATTGTTCTCGTCAGACTGACCCTGACTTCACCACCACCCTCCTCCTCCTCCACACTGGTGCTGAGCTGCTGAAACCCAACAGACATATTACATATTATATCTAGAAAAAAAGCATGTATTTTTTTATGTAAATAGAAAGGGTTCTACTTTTAAGAACGTACATATTTATTATACATTTTTTAGATATTTTTGTTTTTTAAGAAACTTACATTTGAATGACCCAAAAAACTAGTATTATACTATTTCTCAACCTAACTTTTATTTCTGGCAGTGTGGGCTTTGAAACATTACTTAAATGTTAGGTAATGTAACTATAAATGTAATGCCTGATTACAAAAATACTTAATTAAATGTTATCATTAAATAATACTTACATTAATATAAAGCAGGATTTTCTTGTTGAAGTTGGTGGAGGGGAATTTATCTGCTGATTATTTTTGTTGTTTGTTTTTTGTCAAACCAACAGTTCAAACCTTAACAGTATTAGTAATACATGTAATTATAAACAGTAAATGTTTCTACAGAAGATGTTTAGGGCCGGCCACATCAGCGAATACATATCTAATAATGTATATCTTATTAGATATTTATTGACTGATTTCAGTCTTTCTTTAAATTAGTATTAGTACTCTGACTAGGACCAATCGACCAATACATAAATACAAAATATTGTTGACCAACCTGACTTGTTTCTATCTGATTAAAATTCAGATCAGTCGATGATCATTTGGCTTAGAAAAATGATAATGCAACATTTGTATCTATGTGTCTAAGGAAGATGATTAGGGCACAGTTATATACACAAGATCAATGGGGAAAAACATGCAAATATTAAGGTTAAGCGTTAGGGTCAGAAACCTTTTTATTGTGATATAGGCCTATGTATATTTATTGGATTTTTTTTAACGTAGTATAGGCTATTATTTAAATGTGACTACTTTAAGACCAAACGTCAAAAACGTTGAAACATTTATCTGGTAAAAAATGCAATCAGACGATTAAATTATGTAGTCAAAAAATGATAATAACACAAAACATATGTCCATGGATTATCTCCACTTTATCCTGTGTTTTTTGTAAACTGCTTAATAAACACTTGTGTTGTCGCAGAACAGCCTGTTTTTTAATCCTCTTCTTCTGTGGTGATGCGTGCTCTGCGGGGATTTAGGGGTTAAAGCGGGGCATTATTTGACTCGTTAATTCCCATATCTGCCACACGGGGGGACCCGAGGAGCCTCTCCTGCTGCTGCCTGTCCTGCTGCTGCCTGTCCGCCTTCAGTCTCACTCTCTGCTACTGCTTTGTTGTCCAGCCGGAGGAGGTCACTCAGTCCGAGCAGCAGTCCCCTCACAGCGCACTCAGGAGCCGCAGAGCAGCCGCCGACTCTCCGCAGAAAACTATTCTCTCCGCAGTTTGACAAAACAACCAAGTAAGTACATATACGACTCTTGCTCTCTATACGGAAGCTTTCTTTTCTTTATTCATGTTTTTTCCGCGAACACGAGGCATGTGAGGCTGCTGTGTTCAGATCGATCATCAGGTTGTCGATTCATCGGTTCTTCGTGACAAACGGCCGCACTTCAGACATGTTGATGACTTTAATTGAGTAAACCGGACTGGTGATGTGGCGCATGTGTGCATGATTTATGTAACATATCTGACACGACGAGGAGCTTCAGTATTAGACCACTTGTTTGGCCAGAGAGACACTGAAGTACAACTTTCAAGTTTAAACTGGACTCAAATATTAATAATAACAGTACTTTTTAGAGTCCAAGTATCAAGGAGGAAAGCACGCAAAACAAGTTATAAGATCACGTGAAAAAAAATGTGTCAGAACTTTACTAACTTTTTTAAAGCCCTTCAGGACAAGCATCAGATACACACTTTTTTGTGTGTGCATGTAGTCTGGTGTAACAGAAACTGAAGTTAATCAATCTGGTTCCTGTTGTGGTAACTACTGATTGAAACCATCATGGGACACAGGGTTTTAGGCTGTTAACTGAAAAGCTAAAACGAATGATTATGTGGATTATTTTGACATCTATGCAGTCAAAAAACAGTCATAAATCTTCAAGTTGTTTACTTGGTTTGTATTTTGTCTAATCAACAGTCCAAAATGAATAATAATAACAATAATGATAATGTAAGACCATCAGCAATTTTCTCCAAACAGCCACCAATTTAAACGCCAAAATTAATCATTTTATATCCTACCATTTTCTGATCTAATGTCCATATATGCAATAGAACACCATTTGTTGGTTTTTGAATAGTTATAGCCTACTTTACAGTTTAAAGAATTAAAAAAAAAAATGATATTTGAAAAGGACTTAATAGAGGTTCCGGGAAGTCTGGTTTTTGTCTCAATACTGTTTGCTTATAATTTACAAAGTGGTATTGTTTGTATCCCAGGAAGACTAGACTAAAATGCTCCAATTAGATAAGCTAGTTAATGGTTGGCATCAACTGATCGACAATTTGTTTTAGGCCTGAGCCAAACCCCGAGGCCAACCTGACTGACCCACGTAGGCACAATATTTAATCAATTTACAAAACATCCAGCTCTTCTTCTACAGGGTGATTGTCTGCATTACAGATATGGATGTGGGTCAGTGTTGTGCATGGTGGCATCAGTCAATATTTCAGTTTTCTCCCTTCCCCTCTTGCACATCGGTGAATCTTGTCCTCAACAGGGCAGTAAATCAGTCCAGCTGCAGGTCGGGCTTCACTGCGGCGTGACCTTAATTACCTTTCCATAACCGGGGAACCGAAGTCTTGTTGAAGTGCTTCTGCCGGAGTTCTATCAGACAAGAATGTTTTCGCCCACAGGAACCAGTTAATCTGCATTCTGAGATATTTAACACAACACCCAGTCTGTGTGTTTCAAGTGTAGAAAAACCTAATTCAGTTTGCTTCTCACAAAAGAGTGAAGTCTGTCTGTTTGCCGGAGACTCACCCTTAGTGAGTCTATAACCTGTTTACCCTGTTTACTATAATAAGTAAGTAAGAATCAAGTAAAGTAATATGTAATGGAATAGCCCTGAGGGGTAATTATGGGTTTAATAAGGCTTGAGCCTTTCGAGCTGCTCACATTTCTCCTGCACAAAGAACAACATGCATAGTGGACTTGATTTGAAAGGCTGTAGCTGTCGGAGGCAATTTTCTAAACTTAGATCTTTTCCTGACAACGAAAATGTACTTTCTTCTGTCAAAGCCCAGCAACAGACCAACCAATGAATGTACCTACTTTTTAGGTATTGTGTTTGTATTTTCACTTGAATATTGTCATTCTTTGTTGGTAAGCCAGTTTTTACTGGACTTTGATGGGAACATTTGATAAAATCTGAGAGACAATATGTCTGTCTGTCAGCCAGATTACGCAATGACACACATTTCATGAGCATTGTTGAAAGGGTGCAGTATCAGCCAAGGAAAAACCTATTACATGGAGATGGCCTTGGCAGAGGTTTGGACAGCAGAATTGTTGTGGTTTTTTCAAAGGAAATCTCACCACAATTACAGGTTCGAGCCCCTTAACTGTGAATATCTGTGGGTTTAGTTGATTGTAAATGGAATATCTTTTTGTTTTTGGACTGTCGGCCTGACAAAACAAGTTATTTTACCGAAGCTAAGCAATGTGCCAGTCAAAAAGGAATGTATTCGTTAATAGGGATCCGTGTTTAGGTGAAAACGCTGATGAGATTGAGTATTAGTGGAAGTGAGGTTTCTGTTTACATGCCTCACGTTGTGGGAGTGAGCGCCTGAGTTTGGCACTAAACAAGTATGAGATTTGAGTGACTCCATTTTCCCACACGCCCCCCACCTCTCCCTGCTGCAGCGTAGTCATGGAAACGTGCACAGCTTGCTCCTTTCAGTTGACGTCTGGGAGGCCCAAACTGGTTTTGCCACCACCGAGTGGTACAACACTGAATTAATTATGGTAGTGGGTGGGGTTAATTTACCACAGTCAGGCTCGCTTTGTTTTGGTGACTCCCCCCTTTTGTTCTTACTGTGTGTCCTCCATCGTCCTCACCCCACTAGAAGACAAGTTGTTGTCACTGCAGCAGTAAATGGAAGAAACCATCAGGATCGTCTCTTAAAAACTATTCTATTCTCTGAAATTGTGTCAGTGGTGAAAGTAGTACTTGGGCCAGAAAGTAGTGAACCCACAATGTACAAATACTCCTTTACAATGATGTGAAAGCACTATTAGTACAGTATTATTGGCTAGATATAGCCTACTTATCGTATCAAATGTGTTGAACACTTGTGTCAAACACTTATTTAATGAAACCATGTGAGGAGTTAGGATGAGAATTTTCTCTTTGGTGGAAACATGAAAGTGCTGGACAGTCTGTGTGCCCACCAGTATGGTTGAGAGGGTCATTAAACATGTTTTCCTTAACAATTAATATTTTCACGTGGGGAAAAAAAGTATTCACTAACCTTATCTGTATCAAAATATTAAACTAATATGTAATCTAATTACTTTCCATTACCTCTTTGGCCATGACCAGTTATGCACAGCCTCTTACATTTGGCGGGTGGAAGCAACCAGTAACGTCAGGAGACTAATGAAATAACCAAGATATTTTTATCTTTCAAATTTAAGTTACTTGTACTAACTCAATAACTCAACAAGATTATGCACAATAAAAGACACCAAAATAATAATTTTGACCAGAAATTGTTATGTTTAATTTACACTGTCTTCTCTTCCCACACCAATGTACATAATGTATTTAATAGAGTATCCATCTCAGTGCTTGAACAATAAGCGGTTTAATTTATTAATTAAAACACATTTCTTATACAATCATTTTAGATATCAAGCTGACTGGACTAGAATATTGTGATGGACATGGTCCACTTTTGATGAATTCAACCAAAACATTATGTTAATATATCTTTGCAGATTAAGCTATGTATTGAGCTATTATTAATGTTTACAGTGCATCCTTGTAGGATGTTTTTTTGTATTCACAAATATTATTTGATTGGCTTTAGTCACTTTCCACGAGGTGTTACACATCTTTACATCGCCTAAAGTAAACTCATGTCCGGTGTCTCCAAAAAAACAAAGTGTCACGGTGAGAAAAGGGCATCTGTTGAACTGCTGCTGCTGTTTTATTGTGCAAAAGAAAAGTAAAGCAGCCTCACGGTGTGTCGAGTTTCTCCTTTTGTTTCCAGAGAGGAAATTGTGTCTGAAAGCTGCCATTGTTGAGGCGTCCCGTCAGAGTGGGACTGTGAGAGCTGCGGTGTTATTAAAAGGGTGTGTAGGTGGGGTTTATTTCAGGTGGAGGGAGGAAGAGAAGGGGCGTCAGAATGATTCATCAAAGAAAATGAATTCATCGTTTTAGTAATTTTCATGCCAAACACTCGATTTGGCTGTCGGTAGGATAAAAAAAGAAAGAAGCCATTTATTACCTATCTAAAGCTAACCCTTTAAAAAATGCAAATGTTCTCACATTTGTCGACCAAATTGATTCATTTGATAATAATGTATTTATACTAAAAAATAGAAATGGTGATGTTTGTATATATGTTAGAATACATCATGATGAGACCATTCCAGCTGCCTTCATCACATCTCTCATAGAAAAAATATTAATCATGACGGCATGGCAAATACCTTTCGTTCTCCTGCTCCAATAAGACGTTAGTACATATACACTTCCAAGCTGATCTAATTACTGAATGTATTAATTACTGAATAAACCATGATAGATGTCGCTTTTAGTGACTCCACAGATAATCACCTGTATTTTAGTGTCTTTCAGCTCGTTGTGCCATTTATCTTGCTCAAACTTTTACGTTTTTCAATCTCACCTACAAGAACTTTTTTGCCAAGAAATTGTTGCAGAACGTTTTCGCTTTTACATTTGTTTGTTCAACATGTTACTAACTTAGCTTTAGTCGGTGAATGATTTAACATAACCAGACTAGCTGTTTCTTACAAAAAAGTATTTAGTCAGCCACCAATTGTGCAAGTTCTCCCACTTAAAAAGATGAGAGACGCCTGTAATTTTCATCCTAGGTATACCTCAACTATGAGAGACAAAATGAGAAAAAAAATCCAGAAAATCATTGTCTGATTTTTAAAGAATTTATTTGCAAATTATGGTGGAAAATAAATATTTGGTTAATAACAAAAGTTCATCTCAATACTTTGTTATATACCCTTTGTTGGCAATGACAGAGGTCAAACGTTTTCTGTAAGTCTTCACAAGGTTTTCACACACTGTTGCTGGTATTTTGGCCCATTCCTCCATGCAGATCTCCTCTAGAGCAGTGATGTTTTGGGGCTGTCGCTGGGCAACACACACTTTCAACTCCCTCCAAAGATTTTCTATGGGGTTGAGATCTGGAGACTGGCTAGGCCACTCCAGGACCTTGAAATGCTTCTTACGAAGCCACTCCTTTGTTGCCCGGGCGGTGTGTTTGGGATCATTGTCATGCTGAAAGACCCAGCCACGTTTCATCTTCAATGCCCTTGCTGATGGAAGGAGGTTGTCACTCAAAATCTCACGATACATGGCCCCATTCAATCTTTCCTTTACACGGATCAGTCGTCCTGGTCCCTTTGCAGAAAAACAGCTCCAAAGCATGATGTTTCGACCCCCATGTTTCACAGTAGGTATGGTGTTCTTTGGATGCAACTCAGCATTCTTTCTCCTCCAAACACGTCTTGTTGAGTTTTTACCAAAAAGTTCTATATTGGTTTCATCTGACCATATGACATTTTCCCAATCCTCTTCTGGATCATCTAAATGCTCTCTAGTAAACTTCAGACGGGCCTGGACATGTACTGGCTTAAGCAGGGGGACACGTCTGGCACTGCAGGATTTGAGTCCCTGGCAGCGTAGTGTGTTACTGATGGTAGCCTTTGTTACTTTGGTCCCAGCTCTCTGCAGGTCATTGACTAAGTCCCCCCGTGTGGTTCTGGGATCTTTGCTCACCGTTCTTGTGATAATTTTGCCCCCACGGGGTGAGATCTTGCGTGGAGCCCCAGATCGAGGGAGATTATCAGTGGTCTTGTAGGTCTTCCATTTTCTAATAATTGCTCCCACAGTTGATTTCTTCACACCAAGCTGCTTACCTATTGCAGATTCAGTCTTTCCAGCCTGGTGCAGGTCTACAATGTTGTTTCTGGTGTCCTTTGACAGCTCTTTGGTCTTGGCCATAGTGGAGTTTGGAGTGTGACTGATTGAGGTTGTGGACAGGTGTCTTTTATACTGATAATGAGTTCAAACAGGTGCCATTAATACAGTTAACAAGTGGAGGACAGAGGAGGCTCTTAAAGAAGAAGTTACAGGTCTGTGAGAGCCAGAAATCTTGTTAGTAGTAATACTTATGTTACCGAGGAATTGACCAATTCATTCATTAAAAATCCTACAATGTGATTTCCTGGATTCTTTCCCCCCATTCTGTCTCTCATAGTTGAAGTGTACCTAGGATGAAAATTACAGGCCTCTCATATTTTTAAGTGGGAGAACTTGCACAATTGGTGGCTGACTAAATATTTTTTGCCCCACTGTATATGAAACGGAACTGGAACAGATTTACTTTTTCTTTATGGATATTTTACAAATCACCATTTTAAACTTTATTCTTTTTTTTACTGTCATATAGTATTTCATACCTGTTTCATTTATTCTCTTATTTTTTTATAACTATAATGATCATATAAACGTGTGCCTCGGAAATAATTGTTTACATTAATGGTGACCAAAACGTTTGAGACCCACTGTGATAATTTAGATTAAAGTTAACTATCTAAACACTGAGAGTCCTGTAGCTCACTGAGCCTCTCAGTCTGACAGGAGAGGACTCTCTTCCACCTTGTTGTTGAAAAAACTCCTTATATCCGTTAGCGTAGCTCGCTAGCACCAGAAGCTAACAACAACGATCTCTGGTACCGGTGCGCTCTCTCTCTCGCTCGTGCACGCACACATAATGGCTTGTTCCACACACACAGAGCCGAGCTTTAATGAAACACTGAGACCCAGACGTAATAGTACTGTACTGTATCATATTATTTTCGAATCAATAATTTTTAAAATTATGATTTACATTTTTTTTTTTTTAATAACCATTTTTCCTCCTGGTCTCTCGCGCACCCCCTGTCATGCCTCTGCGCCCCCCACCAGGCGCACTCCCCACTTTGAGAACCACTGTGCTAAGCTAACATAAGCTAACGTCCTCCCAACTACAACTTCAAATGTATACAAGACCAATATATAATACCATAAAACTGTTAACTGTTAACTGTGTTAATCTGCAAATGACACACATCTTTTGCAAACTTTTGTTGGATTTGAGAAAATATACAGATGCAAATAGACAAAGTTAGTCGAACATCTGAAAGTGCATTTTTGATGTTTTCTTACGACCAATGTGAAAAAATACATGTTATTAAAGCTAAATATCCCAAAATCTCTTAATAGTTTTTGCCTTTAAAGTCTTGTCTTAACGCACAAACAAGAGTGGCATCGACAATTCCATCTGACTCCAAATACCAAAAAAAACAAACAGTTTCTAAAAAAAGGCCAGTAGTTTGATAAACACTCACTGCTTCTGTGTGAGGAACCAATTGACCGATATTAAACCGTGAATAATAAGCACAAAAAAGTGTCAGATAAACGCCTCTTTTGTTTCTGCTGTCCTAATAAGAGATTTAAATTTCAGAAATTCTACAAATGGATTGTGTCAAAGAGAACAGTGAGGGAAGAGTGGTGACAAAAGAGTTTATTGTGGTGTTTGTTGTTGTTGCTGCAGCCCCACACTCCTCCTGCACATTTCTGCATGAGTCAAAGAGTGTGTAAGAGTCTTGGATGACATGTCTGACTGACGCCTTCAGCCACGTCTCTGTCAGAAGAACAACATGTTGTAATGAAGAGAAAGCGCCTTCTTTTTTGTCAAATATGTCAAATAAATGACAATGTTGGTAGAATAAAACATTATTGCCAAAGTTCACTTGTAGCCTATACTTGCCTCGTCACACATTTAATAGAGCTGCATCTAACAATTATTTGTATTATCCATTCGTTTTGCAATTATCATCTTTATTTTTCTGATGTTTTTGTCTTTACAAATAGTGCCTGCTCTAACTTCCAACAGCCTGGGATATTCTTTCAGTCCAAATCCTATAAAATATACTTTTATATAATCCAACAACAGAGAAATGCAGCAAATCATCACACCATGAGCTTTGACATTAACATCAGGGACACGTAGAACTAGAGAATCCAACTTGTAGAAACAAGCACTTTATTTGTTAACTTGTGCTAGTAAGGGATAATGTGCAACCGCTTATTACACGGCCACATACTAAATACACCAACCACCTGACTATCAATATTGAATAAAATGAGTTTATTGACTTAAAAATGATCCCGTTCCATTTTTTACTTGACGGTATTCAGTTGGCTTCTCCGTTGTCCAGTGCTCTGTCTTTTAACCTCTTTCCTTCTATTGTTAACTTTTCTGTACTGAGGACAGTTTAGCCATCAGGAATCCAAAGTTTGCTCCTTTCCTCAAATATACTAGTGAATATTCAAAAAGTAATCCATTGTGTTTTCTAATGGAGAAAACCAATGTTTGTTGCCCTCCATATCAATGGTTTTCCTTAGCGATTGTCATGTTATGCTTAGCAGTGGTGTGTTATCCAGTATTAACAACCCCGTAAATGTCCAAATTGGCCAATCAGAATTGTGTATTCGACCAAGCAGTGTCATAAATTATAAATAATTAATTTTTAAAAAGGAAGAGGAAAATACTAAAAGAACGTTGTACATATTTTTTATATTCAAAGCAGAATTTTTTTTTGATAGAGCATTCGTTGCCATTTCTCAGTACATTTACTCAAGTACTGTACTTGAGCACAATTATGGGGTACCAGTAAAAGACCAGAGTACTTCTTCCGCCTGCTGATATGAATGCTAGGTACCTGGGGTAAAGTACCGTATGTATTGAGGTGCATGTAGTGACTCATTTGTGAGTCACAGTCATAAGATACATCTAGACACAATGTGAAAAATGTGGATCACAAATTGGCCCTCATACTTTCTTTCTTGATGTATTACATTTTTGTATTTATCTATACAGTATATGGTATAATGTAATGTCTGCTGGAAACTGGAGAACTAAAAAGTTGGCATTGAAATGTGATATTGTATTTAAATCGCTCTGCACTGCGTAAGGTGCTGAAATGAAAATTAGAATAAGGAAAACCTGTTATTTTCTTTGGTTTATGTTCCTCGTTGAGTGTTGTGGCTCATTCAGAGCCAGTGAGCGGTGTATTGTTGTGCCTGGTACAACCAGAGGCTATAGGAGGCGGAGGAGGAACATTAAAAATGAAGGAGGGACAAACTGTGAAAAAGTGTTTGTTTATTACAGCTCAGAATGAAACCAAAGTGTAAATGAAGAGAAAATAAGAAGCAGCTGTAAATATGAAGACTGTTTAGAACAGACTGGGCTTTTTATGGATGTTAAGGTCCAATGGATACTTTGGTTGTTTGGAAACTTCCAACATCTAGGTGTAATGACTCCAGTTTTAAGTATAGCCTACCAAAAAGGGGAAAGAGACTCATCAAATCTATGCAAAGTTGTATTTGTTTATCGTTAAATGTTGGTTTGCCATCTACAATTGACACTGAGAAGGACAAGAAGCATGTACATTTACTACATGTTATATACTTCCTTTTTAAAATATAGTAAAGTTATCGGTTATCTTACCCTAACCATAGCCCCATACTGTAAAGTTAACCATGAGAATGATGTTTTATCCGTTATTGGTATCGGCTAATAAATCGATTTTTGCCATGAACAAGGACACTATAATTTAAAATGTTAACATACTAAGTATATGTTATTTATGTAAATCTCAGAAGGATCTCTAGGTTAAGGAAAGACGCCAGTTCTTTTGGGCACTCTCCATAAGAAAAGCTCAGTCTCGCTCTTGTGGTGACGTAGATTCTCTCATTATGCCAACTGTCTCTGTGCGTGTTGGCGATGTTGACCTCTGTGTTGTGACAGGATGTTTAATGTTGTCAGACAACCCAGTTTATTAATCTATAGAAACTGGGTCAAAACTTCTGAGGGCTCAGATCAGACTGAAGAGCTTCTGTATTTGTTCAATAATCATTTTTAATAACATTTTATGACTTTGTCTCAGTTCATGACGTGCCTTCGTAATGTGCTCCAGATTGTGTTGAAAACTTTCAGTGGAAAAAATTAGGATGGCATGTTTTCTATTTTTGTTCTTCTACTTGTTGCACAGATGTGTATAAGCAGCTGCTGTGAATAGTTTCCTCCCTATGGTTATATTTAAAACGCATTTGAAAAAATGTGCCATAATCAACAACTTTGAGGCTGATACATTAATTGAACCATTGTGTACTTTCCTGAAGCAGACATGTTTTTATTCACTCAGCAGCTGCAGTACAAAGGGGCTCTGCGTGGCACTACTACATTTTAAGAAAGCCTTTGTTTCTGGATCTTTTTTTCCTACCAGAAGTGCATAAATGCATTTTTCATGTTCACAAGATCCAGTCCAACAATTATAACTCTGTAGAAGCCTTAATATCATGTTATCATTTAAAAAGCTAACTGGTGATATCTTATATTTTCTTCTGTCAACAAATCCCATGGAAAGACAAAAACCAACAATGATGATAGTAGCTATGTGTACCACTGCAGCTGGTGAGCTAACAGCTAACACATTAGCCAGCCAGGAAAATGCTAGTGCTATTAATTCACAATAGTCAAGTTATTTTTAACAGTTTAACTCCTCCTGATATGATAACCATTCCATAAAGTGATTTATATTTGGCTCGAAGTGTGGTGTGTACTTAGCAGCTACTCGCTTGGCTAGTTGGTAAAGGACTATGGTATGCTAACTGCGAACATGCTAGCAATTCAAATAGCTTTATTGGCATGACCATAATGACATACAGTATTGCAGGCACTATTTTAGAAGTGGACTTAGTGGGAATTTTATTGAAGGAGAGAAATATGCCTCTTGCTAACTCTTGATCAGCAAGCACATAAGACGTTAGCGTAGCTCTGTCGCTAAATGGACAAAACTAATACATTACGTGTTTTTACCTTCTGACACAACTATGGAGGTTAAAGGATAGTTGACGGTGACACACAGCTACAACCTCGATATTACTGTACCTTTTTACTTACTTACTACTTGCATTAGTAAATGTAGTATGCAAATGTACTTCTTAGCACAATTACCAGCTGTTTCAGGAAAAAACGGAGCCTTTTAAATGTTTTCAGCTGAGAGTCACGGACACAAAGTCGGGACGTTTTGAGAGACTGACTTACTCGTTGTTGTTTTGGTCTTGTTTTGAAGAGATTGAAAAAATATGGACTTTACCAATCGTTATCCTTTTACTTCTTTCAGGTCTCTTTACCAAAAGTCTAAGCCTAAACTTAAATGAAGAGTCTTATGTATCAGAGGCCGACCTGGTCTTTGTTAAGACTTCAGCCTGCTCTCTTTAAAGTCTATAATACCTTCCATCTGGCTTTGCTGAAACCACCAAAATCTCTTTCCCATTGCATATTCTCTTTCCTCTGTCATCCCTGCAGGTGCCCCCTCTCCCCCCTCACCCCCCCAACCCACTGGCACAGGCAACCATGTAACAGTAACCCATTTACAGTGAAGGGAATATGGGTTGGATACACGGGCCCTGAGCTCACGCTATGGGGCTTCACTGCCGGGAGGAAACATCGAACCGGGCCGCCGTATTTCACCCAGATTTTCATAGATTTATCGGACAGTAAGAGGCCATTACTTTATGGAGGGGGAAAACCATTCAGAGACAGAGTTGCTGCGTTCATGTTAGGCTAGAATTTCTGTAAATATGAAAAACCACATGAAAGGAGAAAGGTCATTGAAATTTTTCTGGTGTTGATTAGCAGTTGGATGCACTTTTTCCTCTTTCCAATCTGCACTAGTTGGACTGAACTTGAACTGTTAACGTTAAAAAAGTTAAACTCTTATTCTACATATTACTTGTGATTTGAGACCAGGTGAAGGGGGTGATAAAGAAAGAAAGAATATTACTGCACTTGAAAATCAGCTAATTAGAATAAATTGAAACGCATAATTTCAAAGAAAGATGCCAAGAGACCACTTTATAAAAGCATGTGGATGGCTGATATTTCATGTTTTCTGGCTTTGATTAAAATGTTACCTTTTGTATATTTATGTTTATAAATTTAGGAATAATTCAAGTTGAATTTTTTGAAAAACCTGATCTGCTGTAATTGTAAAGCCACCGCATTACTCCACATTACAGTAGTGTAGATATACTGATTTCATATTTAGACATGTAAGGATCTGGAGCTGAGGAACAGACAGGGCTGGAGATCCAGAGCGAGCAGGTCACAGATGGTATGACCTCTCTGCTCACAGATTGAGGTTGTGATTGCACTGGTTGTTTTTGCGGGTGTAATCCTGGAGGATTTGAGCCCCCCAGTTCCTGATCATGATCAGCCGGACCAGCTTAGCCTCCGAGGTCTGTTGTTCTATAGCATCTGTCACAATTTGTTCACATCACGCTCTTCTCCACAGCAGACCTGCAAACACAATCCTGCTCTGCTCTCATACAGAATAACTTCACTTGCACTCTGTTTATGGAAATTATTATTACATTTTGTACAGTGCATTGGACTGTTGGACACATTTTTCAATGACTTTATTAATGATATAATACATTTAAAGGGAGTGGAAATCCGCGAATTTTGGGTTTAACTTATGTATTTTTATTAAAAATAAGCATAATAAACCATTTTTTTTAAATTTCATGCGCCTAGTTTCATTTTATTTTCAATTTTACTGCTCCCGACCAAGCCCTCTCAATGAAACGAAATACCTCGGGAATCTTCGGGTGATGACGAAAACAAAGGAAGACGGGCACAAACATTGGACGAGGCACGAGTATTTTATTATGTTTTCTGGCTGATTTAATGCATCATTAGCCTGTACCATTGTGTACAACGCCATTTATTGCCTGTCGATTAGGCGACCGGAGGCCTCGTCATCCGATAATCCGGTACACAGTGTTGAATGTGTACACTACAGTCATCATATAGACATGATAGACTAACAGTACTGTGAGTACAGCCTACACTTGACAGGCAGCCTGGCTAGCCTAGGATTAGGACCATACTACGTCAAAAGACCGATTGGCTCTAGCTGTATATCATGCTAGTATACAATTCATTTAAATGTATTCATGTAATTAATGCCCATAAGGCTGTTACATATACAATAATAAATGTGACAAGATAATTTATGTGAACCTGACCCTGGTATGTTATGAAATGTACCCTACATGCAGTCATCCTCGGGCATAGCCATAGGCCTACAGTGCATGCATGCTAACTTTTGCAATATATAATATAGCGCCTAGCGTGAGCTATGCTTAGGGACCTACCAGTCAAGATTATTTGTGCGTAGGGGTGCATCATCTGGCTCCTGGTCATCCTCGCCATTGCCCATGCCGTGAACTAACTCCATCACCTCGGGCTCGAACAAATAAGGACTTAATGGTCCATCGTCTGGCTTAATATTCTCACCATCGTCGCTTACTGAACCGGATTCAGATTCAGTTCCTAAAACTACATTTTCGCAGGAAAGCCGAGAGGATGTTTCTGACTCGCTATCATCACTGGATACCTCGTACAATCCTTCTTCTTTGTCTGGTATATTTGCCCTTCCACGTTCATTCTGCATAGACGCCATGGTTTGTTATCGTTTCGTCTTCCTGAGTTTTCCTCACTTCCGGTTTGGCTGAATCGATCATTTCGTTTCTAAAAAAGTTCGGGGAAGCTGCAATAAAGTGCTTCTAACATGCGTAAGGCAATTATTATATTTTTTTAATCAGGTGTGATTGTTTTGGTACGTAATTATGCTTGTATATAAGTTGAAACGAAACTATTTGGGGTTCAATTTCCACTATCCCTTTAATCTAATCATGAAAATAATAAGTTGGTTAGTTTGGTCAAACCAATAACCCATCACCCAAACAATTGCGTAGATCAGAAACATTTAGCAAGAATATTTTACTCGACGAAGGACCTGAATCATTATGAAATGTCAGAAATATTTGTTGTAATATTGAGAACATGTCAATCACCAATTGATGCAGTATAAAATGATACACAGATATTACCTGTCAACCAGAAAATGCTGTCAATTAAGGATGATTCCAAGCCCCATATGCCTTCTCTGTAACCAAAAGACTATTGGCACGTATGTACACATGGTATATGAATGTACTGCAGTAAGAACAATCTGGAAACGAGTTATTGACATTGTTTCTGAGATTATTGGAGTTCACATACACATATTGTATTGTTGAATGATGATTCTTCTCTTGACCTACTAAACCAGGAGTGCCCAACCTTTTTTGAACCGAGAGCTACTTTTAAAGTTGCCAGTCTGCCGAGATCTACCAGTCCAAATATTTTACCTCTTTCTAATCTACACACATACAAGTATTTAACTGAAGTTACACAACAGTGTTGTTGATACAGAGTTGGAGTTTATGCACACGTCACATACTACAGTGGGTAATGTTTTCAAGAAATATTGAACAGTGCTGCCACATATGACACAGGAAAAAAAGAAAATACTCTGAACGCTTTCTTTGCCATTATATAAAAATAGTGTTGCTACAAAAGTATAAATTAGGCTTACTAATAAGACAACTCAGATCTGAAGCTACACAGGCCTTTTGAAATAGGATGCAAGCAACACTAGTTTCTTAACCTGAATTGATAATAGACTATAATCAATTTAAACCGAACAGATCTTAATGTTTGCATTCTTATACCATTTTGTACAATAATTATAATGAATAAGTTCAAACAAACAAAAACTAACAGCTGATTAATAACAGTATCTAACTTGAGTTTTTATTATATCAAAAACCTGTTGAAATGCTACTGTTATTTTTACTGTCCCCAAAAAGCGCGTTGGCAGCCTCCAGGAATGCTTCTTTCACAACTTCGCCGTCTTTGAAAGACTTCACGTGTTTCGAAAGAACGTGACTGACACGATAAGATGCTATGGTAGCAGGCTTGCTCTTGTTGTTGGGCCTGGTGAAAATGAGCTGCTGTGCATTTAGCTGTCCTTTCAGGCCCCTCCCCTTTTGGAGCGTAGGGCAGAATCAGGAGGGAATTCCGTCTCGTAGCGTTTGTGCACTGTTTTGAAATGTCGCTCCTAAGCTTTGGGTTTACAGGCAGGCCGCAAACAACTTCACGGCGTATTCTGCCACCCGAAGTCAGTAGAAGCTGCTGGGTAGCGTCTTCGAGTAAATCGCCAGAAGCGCCGACACCTCCTCACTCCACCGCTCCCATGTTTTCTTTTGTGTTGCCATAAGTTAGTCTCTCTCCGTTGGTGCGCTGGGCTAATGCTAATGCGAGCAAATAAAATGGTGGCTTCATAAAACCTTTCGGAGTTTTACAGGGCATGGTTTGCAATTCGCCCAGCCAATCAGAAATTGTTAGTGTGGCCGACACACCCACGAACCATTTCCTTCCCTGGAAAGTACCACCTCTAGCAGGGACTATCTGGGGGTGAAAAGGTTTGCGCAAACTAGGGACTAGTTCTTGGAAAAAGTACTCCGGTGTGAAAGTGCCTATTGGTAACGTGTAGTTGGATTGGCTCGAACGGTTCAAAAGAGGTGTCAATTACCAAAATCGACCAATGGGTTCCAGAGGTATGGTAAATACACTCAAATGACCCCAGAAGTGTTTTTTTTTTTATAAACCTCTAATAAGGTCAGATTTAACTTGTTATGCATTAATTTTGATACAGGGTACTTATTATGTTATAGTTTGGATTCCTAAAGCTTTTTGTCTACTATCCCATCATTCAAGGGTGGTTTTCACTATAAGTAATACCTTTTTTACGGAAACTATAATTTACATTTTTTTACTATGTTCAATCTGAATTTACTTTAAAATAAAAACATCTATATTGATTATGACTTTTCTACATCCAACTCACAGGTTTATCATTACTTTGAGAAAAAAGATTATTAATTTACCTTTTTAGAAGTGAAGATATAGTTTGTTCTGGGAATGTCATTTTCGAGCCTGAGACCTGAAAAACAGGCTTGGGGTTTGACGGGTTAAGCAATGGATATCATCATTCCATGACCTACTAATATCAGAGCTGTCAATCGCTTCTGCTAATAAGGCTAAGGGGAAAACATTAGAGGCTATTAAAAGAGCTGCTGATCTGGTAATATCATTCATGTAAATGTAAGATTATTAGGAGCAAATTTCAATTCATTTAAAAAAAAATTTATGAATGTATTTGATTTGGATAAATTGTTATGCTATAATATATATAATATAAATAATCTGATGAACTCCGACGATTGCTAACAAACATCAGGTAGGATTTTCTGTGAAATGGCATGATAGGGTGGCATGGGAAAGGGATTCCCTATATTTTTTCTTTGTTGTTTCTTTTTGTATTATTGTCTATATAATTTGTATGTGTGTCATTTATTTATTTATTTATAGGTCTTTAAATCCAAATTCTACATTTGAACACCAACAACTCTTCTGTTGTGATGAGAAGTGAATGTAAGAAGGCAGAGAGAATCCAGCCTTGGTCCTCTGAGAAATGAAAAAAGAAATTATCTCCAAGTTTTAATTAATTGGGTAGTTAATTAACAAATAATTGCTTGAGAAAATTAACGATGTTTGCAATCTCAATTCGCAATCAAATGATATTGAGAAACTGAAAAAACGCTGTCTGACAGACCTGTGAGTTTAAACATTCTATCGGTATGTATAACAAATATTATGACTTTCTTATGTTTCCAGATACAGCATCATGGGGAAAGGCTGCCTGACAGTGACCAAGTACTTCCTGTTCCTCTTCAACCTCATATTTTTTGTGAGTATATTACTCATAAATTATAGTAATGTGCCATTAAATAAGAAATGCTGGTAAACATGTGATTCACTAAAAAAATCTAAATGTTTTTTTGTTTAATATTTGTTAAACATTAACACCATCAAGGTTATCTTCTGGCTATTAAGGCGAGACACGGCAGGCAAAAACATAGTTTTTCATGCACTGGTCAATTTTGAGAACATGTTTTCTTTCAGGCTTTTGGAAGGAAAACGTACAAAATACACATTTAGATGTTTATTTTTGCTATAGTTTGTCTATTTGCGTCTGTAGATTTCTCCTAAATTCACCAAAAGTTAGCATTCTAACGTAACATATAGTACCGCGACCGCTGTTTGCACAATGTAATCAGGGGCAGGGCATATAGCACCTTTCAACACAAGCCAATTCAAAGTGCTTTACTTAAATGAAAGACATTAAGAAACATATTATAAAATGATATCTAGAAACACTCATTTAAAAGCAAAGATAAAAAGCATCATAATTCTTTTATTTATTTATTTTTATTTTGGGAGGGATGCCTAAGTTGATTACATTATATCAAATGGAATAATTCAATGTATACGACAGTGCCATAGCTAAATGTGTTAGGTCTAAAGGTGTGTTTTGCTCTGCTCACCGGTCCCTCACAGCGGGCAGAGCTGCAGGTGCTGATCTCTCTCTCTCGCGTCCGGTTATAGTTATGTTTTAAGCATTAAAGCTGTAGGCCAATAGCTGTTAACTGTTCAAACTGTGATCACCAGTTCAATACATTTTTACAAATTCGACTTGGTTTCTATACTTATTTGAACACGTATTTATTTATTTAAATTTTTTTATTTATTTATTTTCGTTTGTAAAAAAAAAAAAAAATCCACTTTTTTTTTTTATAGGATATATACTTTTCGGTTAATCGGTTAACCGTTTTTTTGAGGGTCGAATATTCGAATATACATTTGCTTTCAAATTCCCATCCCTAGTAAGTACTAGCATCCCTGCTCACATGCTCTCACTCTCTGCTGCTAGAAAGAGCAGTGCCGCACAGCGTTTGGAGGCAGGACCAAACCATTACATGTAAATAGAGAGGGGTGTACAGTATGGGCTCAGAACAGTCTCATAATACACACATGCACACAGAAGGATTCACACTTGTATTTCTGGATCCACACGTGTTTTTCAATGCACACACTAATGTGTTCCGTTTCATATACATGTAAATAAAATCAAAATACAGAAAAAAGTTTTACATATGTATTTTTGATCCTCACATATTTGTTTTCCATTTAAAACCTTTTTTGAGACTCCCCTGACGGTCAGCCGATTCGTACTTGTAAATTTTTCTATCTATAGCCAATCAGATGTCTCCTCAATTCTAAGCCAATCACATGAGGGCGCCCCCACAAGGGTAGATTTCTTGCGTTCATGACGTAGCGCTTCATATACGCATTTTGCGCAGTCCGGAGCTGACAGGTCCATGGAGCCTGCCTGCAGGCGCTAATCTGAGGACACCCTCCACTCTCAGTACAGCGCCACTTTCCGAACAGGAAATGCACGCAAATACAATCTTTTATATTATTAAGGTACAGCGCCACTTTCCGAACCATTGATGAATGCTTGTGTACACAAAAACGGCAGGCAAAACCGTTTTAAATGTGTGTTTCCTGTGTGGCGAATACAGCTGCTTTATTTATGTCTGTATGAAGTTGTTGCGAGTGTGGAGGGAGCAGCTACAGGTTAGCTTAGCCTAATCGATCAGTGCTACGAAGCCAGTGCTAGACAGTGAACTGTCAACGGGGGGAGCCCCGCCGGTCATTATCGGCCGATATTCACTCTTAATAGTTTAATCGGTTCTCTCTATAAAGGCCGATCAGGAGAGCTGGATCTGATCGATATGGACATCAACGCGAGTGAAGTGTAACCGGACGCGAGAGAGATCAGATCAGCTGCTGAGTCTGACGGCGACACGCAGCTCTGCATGATCACCTGAAGCTCCGCCCTCTGTTTAGCGAGCTGACCGGACTGCGCAAAATGCGTATATGAAGTGTCATGAACGCAATAAATCATACCCTCATGGGGGCGCGCTCATGTGATTGGCTTAGAATGAAGGAGACATCTGATTGGCTATAGATAGAAAAAATTACAAGTACAAATCGGGTGAGCTTCAGGGGAGTCTCAAAAAACCCACACACGAATGCACAGCGATCCGTGCACAGAAAGCGGTTTGTGTTTGCAGGTGCAGAGGTTTTAAATGGAAAACAAATGTGAGGATCAAAAATACATATGGAAAACTTTTTTCTGTATTTGGATTTACATGTATATGAAACGGAATACATTTGTGTGTGCATTGAAAAACACAAGTGTGAATCCTTTTGCGGATCATGAAACACAAGTGTGAATCCTTCTGTGTGCATGTGTGTATTATGAGACTGTTCTGAGCCCATATGCTAGAGGCTTTGGATAATTAACTTTTGGAAGAAAAAAAGTGAAATGAATCGTAAGTTTAGTGAGTACATTATCAATTTAACGTTATATTAATGTGAATTATTGAAACCATTGGCTGGTGTCAATTTCTAACGACGTGACTCATTCAGATGCATCACGTCGTGTGCTAAAACACTTCCCGGTTTAGCTTTCCGCTAGAAATTTAAATCTCAAAATGGCAAAAGAACAGCCAAAAAAACGTTCACAGAGAAGAGGATAACAATTGTCATTAGTGATATGAGAAAAGCCCTAGGTATCATTCGTGCTTCTATTGGCTAGCGCTCCAACACATTGTACGTGATTGGCTAAGGGGCCGGACGTCTCTAAGCAGTTGACAAATCACAACAGAGCCGGCCAGCTAACCAATCGGAGCAATCTGGGCTCTGGTTTCTTTTTCATGAGGAAAATAAAGCACTTTGAAAAATGTAAGCCTGTAAACATGTCCACAGTAGAGGCACACGATAGAAATATGAACCTGAAAATTATTAGTTTGTTAGAGTGTCCTCTCTAACACAATCTGGGGTAGAATTTGATGAAAATACTGGCGTTTAAAGAGCAGGACAGAGCAGCTGACTGAAAACATACAAATGGACTATTGGGAAAAATTGTATAAAAGTATATTATGTAGTCATGTTGCTTGCTACAGTTCTCAACAAGAGTTTTTGAACAGCTTGAAAAGACGTCAGCCACTCTTTCTCTGACTCTGAGTAATAATTGCAGTGTCCGCAGTAACCACGGTAATACTCACTTTCTTGTTTCCTCTCCTTCTGTGGAAATGAAATCTTACGATCTACGGTTTAGAGGTTCTTAGCAACAGATAAACACTGTTTTTGTATTTCTCCGTATTGAGAGCATTACCCTCCGCCGTGCTTTCCTGCAAAGTACATTCAGTTCCTGCTTAGAGAAACGTGATGTCATTAAGTTACATTACTGTTTGGTTTCCCCCAATAATGTATATTTAAACTCACTTTCAGTATGTCCTGCCAGTACACCACATGAAGGTACAGAACATGGCTGTAGTTAATACTGACGTCATTATCTCAATATGTTCTTCGTTTTAATTCAGCAAATGGATATATTGCATATTTTTTAGTGGTCTTTTTTTCTTAACTGTATAAAAGAAAATGCAAGCACCTAAAGGACCTCGATCTTGAATAGCATGCCAACATATTCTAGGTGAAAGGCCAAGGGGCAGTCACCTCTCTAAGCGGTTGACCAATCACAACAGAGCTGGGCTCTGGTTTCAGACGGAGGGTGAAAATAGGTGCTGCAGTATGAGAGAAATAAAGAGCTTTTTGAACATTTAAAGCATGTACGGTAGAGGCACTAAATACAAATGGGAACCTGTCCTGAACATTAGCATAATGGAGCCCCTTTAAAATCATATGCAAGTACCATATGTTTGACTTTGCCATTCAGAGTAAACTTAGTTTTTTCTTGTCCCTTGGTACTTTTTAAAATGTTAATCTCTTAAAAGCCTCTGAAAGACAAAGCAACAGGAGGCTTTTATTTTGAACCATGTAATGGTTAATGTTGATTAATGTCCCTTTTTTATATTATTCAATAAAAACAGATCTACACCAAAAGGTTTTGACTTATTTGGTGTTATTTGGTCAGAAGATCAACTTTTAGTTTGGCAGCAAGGTAGCCACAGTTAGATGAAGAGAAAAACATTTGAAGGTGACGAATACAGTGATCATGGTTCAGCATTCCTGCAAAAACCTGAATGAAGAAACTCTGATCCACCAGAACAAATGTAGCTCACCAGTATAAAAAACTGTGAATTGCACTTCATCTGTTACTGTTGAAATGTGCTCGTTTGCAGCATGTCTGAAGCATTGTTTATGGCTGACCTGTGTGTGTGTGTGTGTGTGTGTGTGTGTGTGTGTGTGTGTTTTTGTTCTCCAGCTGTGTGGGGTCGTCATCATGGGCTTCGGGCTGTGGCTCCTGCTGGACAATCAGAGCTTCATCGTCGTCCTGAGTGAGTTCCTCCTTCATTCTCCTGATGATGATCTACCACGTTTACTTCGTGTGACGTGACTTTTTATTTGCACGTTTGTTCAAGTTTTTTGTCTGTTGTTGGGAGTTGGCATAGGATAAATTATGTCTCAGCGGTTAGAGCTGGCTGCTCAGTATCAGCTGAGGCAATAGCAGGTTTTAATCCAACCAGCGGTGACTTTTACACGTGTCTTCCCCTCTATCTACCCCTTTCACTGTCACTCTCTTAAAAGGGCAAATCAGGCCCTATAATTGTGAGACGGAAGGGAAACAGGCGGGAGTTGTTGAAAACTTCACCTGTTATTAGTGTGAACTGTTGAACTATGACGTCTAGACAAACCTTTACGTTTGTGTCGCTTTTAGACCGAATAACTTTACACACAGACAACATCCATCTGTTGGAGGCTAACTAAAACAACTCCTCTTCCACTGTCAGTGTTAATGTGTCCAGCCTATGCAGTTATCCCTTCTGACTTGGTCTCCAAAGAGGCCAACATGTTTAGGTGTCCCTATAAAGTTGGGGTCGCTGTGTGTTGAGGCTGCTGAGTTAAAAACAAGTGTCCAGCAGATTTCCTCCACGTTTGTCTGTCTGCTTCTCTGGACTGTGTTAAAAAAAGAAATTCCTTCAAGCCACAAATCTTTCCCTCTGTCTTGGTCCTCCTCCGTATCCTCTCCTCGTGGCTTCAATTACTCTCCTGTTACCGAGTGTTCAAAGACATCTGACATAAAGAGCTCATTTGACATTTAGGGAACACACTTATTCATTTGCTTTATAAAAATAATATAGTGAGCTTTAGGTGGGTTTGTGTATTTAGATTATTTACTTAATTTAAAGTACTTAAAGGGTGCCTATTATGTTTTTCGGGTTTTCACTTTCCTGTGTTGTGTTATCTAGGTTTTTGTGAATGTAAATGGTCTGCAAAGGCTTAAATCCCAGCGTTCCTCCCTTTTACTATTAATTAATGAATATTTCTCCATTAATCACTAGATTGTTTGTTTTTGAAAATATTTAAGTACATATACAATTACATAGGAAGTCATGTTTTCTGAGATAAGTGATAAAAAGGGGTTACCTGAATTCAGGAGCAATTTAGTATAACTTGAAAATGTATATAGCAAGTATCATTTTTATTATGTACTAGGATTATTATTACTCATTGATTCATATGAAAGGATTGAACTGTTGTAGTTCATTAAGAAGAGACTTTTTTTCAATATGGATTAGTTTTCTGATTGATTTTTTTATTTTCTAAAAAAGCCACAGGAATTACCCAACATTAATACTAATGCACTACAACGGTTTTGACTATTAAGAAAATCAGCAAATTTGAGAAGCTTTATCAATACAGTGTTTTCTGTTGGAAAAATTACTAAACCATTATCAAATAACACTTTGTACTGTTTTATTTATTTTTTTGTGTAAAAAATCTAACTTTTTTTAAGTAACTAAAACTCTAGTGCAGGGGTGGGGAATCTTTTTCCTCTCAAGGGCCATTTCAATTTTTTCAACATCCTCCGAGGGCCGTACAAATTATTGACCTCTGCTTAAAAAAACTAAAATCACAGCCCATTAATTTGGCCTTTCTTTCATGCTGTGCAAAGAAAAAGCAACCTCTCAATCCAGATATCTTACCATGACTCGCGTATGCATGTATGTGCACGGTTGTGGCATGACCACCAAAACAGAAAGATATGGACACAAGATATGTGCAAATGTATTTAGTTTCCTATCCATGTGAACATGATTTAAGTGGGGGGGGACCTAACCTCCTCTAGGGGGGTCCAGGGGGGGCAATGCTCCCCGGGAAGGTTTTTTTTAAAATGTTAAAGTTAAAAGCATCAATCTGGTGCACTTTGAGAGCAACATTAAGAGATCTATGGATACACCTCTCAACACCCATATGAAACAGAACTGTAAACAGATTTCTTTTTCTTTATGGATATTTTACAAATCACTCCTTTCAAACTGTATTCTTTTTTATTAATAACAACTTTTTTTTACTGTCATATAGTATTTTATATAGTGGTTTACTTTATTCTCTTATTTTTTTATAACTATAATGATCATATAAAGATGTGCCTTTACCTCACTGGTTGTAGAAAAAGCTTCTTATATTCGTTAGCATAGCTAGCTAACCAGATGCTAATAACAACAAAGTTATTGACTGTATGATCAGTATGACAGATGAACAGATCACCACTGGGCTTTCAACTAAAGACACAGCCACGCAAAAACTGTGGCATGTGTACGGCTCCTTATGGGTTCTGCAATTTTTGAAGTGCCAGAACCGCGTTCTGGTGCTCTCCGTCAGAACTGCACCCCTGTCAGACGAGATGACACGACACGTTAGGCTCGTGTTGTGTTCAAGGACCCTTACCGTGGCCAGGAAAAACAGGCACTCGCTTGTTTAATTATTTTGCGGTCTAGATTTCTTACATTTTTTTCTTTTTTGCGTGTGTTTATAAATTACCTCGAGGGCCGTATCAAATGGTCTCGCGGGCCGGGGCCGGAGGTTCCCCACCCCTGCTAGTGAATCAAGAGGAAAAATATTCTCTCCCCATCAACTTGCATAGAATGGAAGTACAAATGTCAAAATTATACTTTAGTACAGTACTTGAGTAAATGTATATGGTTACATTTAACAAACTAAAACCATTGTACACTGACTCTGTGTCCTTAACTCCAATTTGTTTTTAACTATTCCGTTAATTCTAAACTCTGCAAACAGTAACAGTGAGAAAGAAACGACTAGTGTGAGCGAGACAAAGTCTCAGACACCACTGAAGAAGTGTCGATGCAGAAATATAGAGACAGACATTGAGCAATTGTCAGAGAGGACTGTGTGTGTAGTGTGTGTGTGTGTGTGCGCTTTCAGAACAAGCCAGCCCACTGAGGACATTTGTCTCCCGTCCTCGTGGGCTCTCTGCAGGTGTCGTCCCCTCAGACACTGGGCTCTTTCTGCTCCGTCCAGCATCAGCATGCATCACATCAGCCCAGTGCGCTCACCGCCTTACTCATCTCTCACACACACACACACACACACACACACACACACACACACACACACACACACACACACACACACACACACACACACACACACACACACACACACACACACACACACACGCACACCATCACATCACGGTCAGTCAGATAGTCCAGGCATTTTCTCGGGGCCGGGGTTGTGGTCATACGACACTAACCATCAGAGCACATGGTTAAAGTACAGTGCACAGTTTAGCTTTGTGTTCACACATAAACGAGGAGTATTGATGCTCAATGAAACATTTTCTGAGAGCGGCGTCACTGCTCATCACAAGTGAATCAATGCTCAGCCTGGTGCTGCTGGGACCAGCTGATCGTACAAAGACAGCGCTGAGTCACAACCACACATTATTCCTGCCTCGACACGTTTTAAATCATCCAGGTTGCAAACATTACTTCACGTGGAGCAGGGAGACCTCGAGGAACACTTGTGACTGAAGCCATTCCATTATTGGTTGAAATGTAATCAAGTATTAAGTTAAGTAGTAACTTAAGAGTGTTTCGATTTTGTATCTCTTTGTACTTCTAATCCACTACATTTCAGAGGGAATCAATATTATATATTATTATACTTTTTACTTTTCATTAAAAACATTAAGTAAGAGGAAGTTTTATGCTCATTTTCAGGTTCATATTTGTATGTTGTGCCTCGACTGTGACATGTTTACATCAATGTTCAAAAAGTTCTTTATTTTTCTCATACTGCCTGTGTTGCAACACCTCTTTTCACCCTCTGTCTGAAACCAGAGCTCAGTCTGCTCTGATTGGTCAACTGCATTACATGCACAAAAACCTATATAACACACTAGAGGAAAGGGAAAACTCCAAAAACCATAGTAGATTTTTTATTTAAAATATAGTAGATTCGAAGTATAAAGTAGCAGAAAATGGAAATAATCAAGTAAAATATAATATTTAAGTACAGTACTCCAGGCAATTTCGTTTGATATACTGTGACAAATATAAAATATTTATTTTATATTGAATTGTTTAAACAGTCTTTCAGAAAGAATAGGCTTCTTAATTAAGCGTCATTTTAGGCAGGAAATCTTAAAAGGGACTGCTTCAGTTTGGTAAGAATTCACTGAACGGCATCAACATGAGCATTTGTAAATGTTGACTCAGCATTTTGTAGGCTATAGAACTGCACAGGTAGTCTATTCACAGGGACCCTAAACACATGAACCTGTCTGTAAGAGCATATAACACACACATTTAATTGACTGTCCCTGTAGCCTAATTTTCCATCATAAACTTCCCTCTTTTCTCGTTAGCTTGCGTTGGAGCAGCATGCCCTGGTTCACTGATCCCCCGGGGGTATCTCATGATGGCTTGAGGCCACAAGGGCCCAGTAAGGAGGAGGGGGCGCTTGTCTTTAAAACGGCTCATTGGCAGACTTCTACACGCTTCTTGTTCACAACCTTTTTGAGTGACAATACGTTCTCCACTGCAGTAGCAGATTCTGTATTTCTGTCATGAATCATTTGAAACTAGCTCTGTTTTTGATGAGTCATGCTTCATCAAATTGCGACCCAGGGTTTGGATTGTAGCTGAATTCTTATTTGAGCTCCCTGTGTTTCTTTGGTCCCTGGTAACTTGCTATAAATGGAGCGCTGCAGACGAACAATTGTTTCTAATTTCCTTTGTTTTTCATCATCACACATGTTGCTGTATGGAAGTGCTCGTCTGGTTCATTTCTGCAAGTTTGTAGATTTCAGAGACTTGTGTATTGGGTCGAAATCATGTTGTCAAACATGACACAGCCGCTGATCTTGTTTTATAGCTAATAGAGTGGTGCGGGGATGACGTATTTACCCGGCAATAAGCTGCGCTCGGGTTCCCTCCACAAAAAAGCAATGGGATTTCTCCGTAGGATTTTGAAAAATAGCTCGAAATAAGGTCTGTGGAAAACAAACCTGTTTGATCAATGCACGTTTTGTTCAGCCAGATAATATCCACATGTCTACCCTACTTTTATAGTTTTAGAATTATAAATCTAGTCGCCAGAAGCAAAATGCTAAAGTTATGCTATAAACAAACTACAGCCGACAGCAGGGTCGCTGCTTCAACGTCACGCCAACTTAAGATCCATATTCAAAAATACAGATTTAAAATTGTACAAGTTGAAGCTTTTGTTTGAACAGTTTGCAGGAGGCAGGGACTTGCTTTCAAGCAGAACAGGGCAAACTAACTTAGCGGGAGTGTTTACGTGTTCGGTGTAATGACGTCCAACGTCCTCGACAACTTCTGTAGTCCTATTCAGCCACTCGTTAACAACCATCGTTTTTCAGACACGTAAACTCTTCAAAAATCACCAGGGGTCACTGCTGATGGATTTAATGTCGTAAAACAAAACGTGATCCGTCTCTTAAATGTGTGTCAACCACAGACCTTATTTCCAGCTATTTTCCAAAATCCTATGGAGAAATCCCATTGGCTCTGAGACGAGGGAATCCGTAGTGATGAAATACGAACTCACTTCCGGGTCTTAGGACTCGTCACTGCACCACTCTATTGGGTTGATGTCACATCTAGTCAATGTTTCTGATTGTGTTGTAGACTTCTATATAATTGAAAAATTCATTTTAAAGACCGTCAAATGAGATGACGTTAATTCAAACCTCATAAGTATTTTGCTGTCAAACTATATATTTAAAGCACTTTTTGCCATACTTTGTATAATCACGGTGCTTGCCAATCCCCATTTTGAAGTTGCATGTAATTTGTCCCAGGTTGTTGACATGGAGTCTGTTTTTAGTTCTGAACTGAGCTCTTGGCAGACGTCTGGACTCAAACTCGATGACATGAACGAGATGATTCCCACTTCTGGATCCTCTATTTGGGACTGTTGTGTAGACGGGCACACGGATGCCTTTGTTTGCCAATGCTGAAGTGCACACTCTTCAGAAAACACTCCTTTTTGTCCACACTCAACTGAGAGTTTTCCTCTTGTCAGTATTAGGGCTACAACTCACTGTTACTGTTCATTGATGAGATTCTGGCAATTGATTTCTTGATTTAATAGTCGTTGTATCAGAAACTACTGAAAAAAGTAAATTGTTAAAGTCCTATTGGTCGAGAAACATCTTACAGTTGCAGTAATCTACTCTGCTTCTTCTTCTAATTTCAGTTTTTTACTCATTTGTTTTACATCAGGTTACAAATAGGCCTGACATATACACAGGTACACATGAACAAACAGAGCCACGGGTCGCTCAATAGTTCGGTACCTGGTACCAGGAGGTGAACCGGCACCTCTCCACCTACCAAAATAACTCTGTACTTGATCCAATTGGGGCTTGAACCGGCGACCCTTCAGTTCCCAAACAATAACATATACCTTCTGTCCACACAGGTAACTCCACATCTGTGAAGGCGGCCTGCTACATCCTGATTGGCGTTGGGGCCTTCTCCATGCTCATGGGCTTCCTCGGCTGCCTGGGGGCCATTTACGAGATCCGCTGTCTGCTCGGCCTGGTGAGTGACACTTCTACACATGTCTGAATGTATGTACACTCTGATAATTTAAACATGATGATGAGTAAGACAGGCGATGTGCTAGTGGAAGATTTATTGTGCAAGTAGTTGGACTAACTTCTCCTAAAGGACCAAAAACAGCTCTCTGCCTAACTTCATGAGTTTTCAAGTATTCCAGCGGGCTTTCAAAATAAAAGCCCCAGAAAGAATCTTAATCCTAACGGGAAGCTCAAGATTAGTTTTTATTCCAAATAAAAGCCTGAACAAATATCTTAATCCTAACGGGAGGCTCATAGAGTACATAACTCTTTACCATGTATACAGCAAAGAATACAACTATTACAAAATGTATGAGTTGCCAGGCTTCAATATGCATGCACACACACACCACTTTCAAGTTGGTACATTTATAGTTGGTTTGTTGCCAGTAAGATCTCTTTTTTTTTTAAAGGTTTTACGGGGCTCCTGCTGCGCCAACATGTTTTACCACTCAGATGTTTCACATGAGTTTACCATGTGCTGTCTCTCCGCAGTACTTCACCTGCCTCCTGCTGATCGTCATCGCTCAGGTAGCAGCCGGCGCCCTCATCTACTTCCAGAAGGAGACGGTGAGTGATGTCACTTCCTCTTCCTCTGTCCTAGATTTCATTGAGTGGTGCAGTGATGACATTTTTTTTTTTGACACCTTCATCTTCTTATTATGTGTCACGATGTGTCATAACAAGCAGAACTATGCGTGTCACTTAAAAACAACACATGATGTGATTAGAAATGTATTCTACGCCTCCCACAAATATTCAGCTGTAACTGAGAGTGACATGTGGTCATGGGACACCAGACAACTTGAATTGAAACTGATGCCTTTGTGTTACGTCGCCCTCTGGTGTTTTAATCTGAGAAATTGTACAGATGAGCAGAAAAGGGATTAATGTAACTTTTGAATTTAAATGCGTTTTACGTGTGGTGGCCTCATTATTTTTGCTTTTGTAACTTAATACGATAATCATTTCTAAGTAAAACCTTTTATATGTTTGTGGATGAGTTCTCGATCACATTTGACCCAGTTGGATGATGTCCAAAGAAGAAACAGTTCATAACATGTTTATCTGCAGAGATTATTTTTCCAGGCCAAACAACATTTATCTGCCTCTTAAAGAGTTCTGTTGGCTTCAGTTTGGGACGTACTGCACTTGACCTTTTATCAACAATAACCAGGGCAGTTTTAGAATAAAGATATCTTCATGAAAAGAGAACTCATGATTTATCATGGATGACTTTCATTTGTCTGTAAACATCTTATCAGAATACATTTTAAGGGTCTTGAATATGATATATCTTTGCAGAAACATAATCCAACTAATCAGTCAGGTTTGTGAAGGCACTGAAACAACAGCTTCAAAAACAAGAATACATGAGAAAAAGTTAAAAAACAAACACTAAAAAGTTAACAAATGCTTTATAACCAATGCATGTAGAAGCAGAGTAATGCATTTCAGCCCTGCTTTACCTTCCAATGTGGTAGGGTGAGGAGTATTTCTGATGGCCTTCATCTTCTCTCATAACCATTAGATGACGTGTGTGACTATTTAGTCAACTCTTCCCTCTTAGGCAGAAACTTACCCAGATAAACTTGTAGCTAAATCAACACTCAAGAACGAGATGTAAATATGACTGACAGAGATAATCTGTTCGTGTTCGAGTCTAACTGACACGGTGGGCCTGGGCCATGAAATAATGTTTAACCTGTGGTCCTTTGTAAATAGTTTACTACATTCATTGTATAGAGCAGCACTGTAATAGCAAGAGGATTTTGTGCACACTTTTTCTCTGCTCACTACTTCAGACTTAGATGTTTAAATGGACAGTAATGAACTCTAACGCAAAACATCTGTTTCCCTGAGACAAGACTTTATGCTGGGCTCATATCATAAAAATTACCATAATTATCAGTTTCAACTCATAAGTACCGTTTATGTCAACATCCAGGTTGTAATTACAATCGTGAAACTCAGATCTATCTAATAGCTTTAACAAGTGCTTAAAATGTAAAATAATGTTTTTGTAACTTCACATCAAATACAAATCTTCATTTTAAGCTCTTCCGGTGACGAATATCCTCATCATGTGGCAGCTGTGCTGTGTACATTTTAATTTAAGTCTTCATTCATTCTCGTAGTTGTTGTTTTTTTACTCCCAACTGTGCCTGGTGCGTATTGTGATTGAGAAGGCTCTATGAACGTTTTTTTGCGAATATGATTCAAACTGTTCGACTTACGCCAGCTGGGCAGGGTCTTTATAGTTTCTCGCCCACACATATGGAAACCTAAAATAATGATGTGCACATTTATGATTCGAAAGCTGCAAGAAAATCTCAGAAGCTTGCTGATACAAATTTCCCGAGGCATAAATCATCTGAATCCAATACAAATGCTACAAAAAGGAGGAATTTGGTTCTTGGGAGGGCAGGCAGATCTCTGTTTGTTGTATCTGAACGTTTGTTGGAAGCGTTTTTCAGCCACTTTGCTTTTAATGCCAAAAAGAATCCCAGGCAAAACCTCCACTTGAAAAAAAATAGTATATCTGCTTTTTCAGCATGTATTCACTGGAGACCTTGAGTGTCTCAACATTCTTGGATTAGAGATTTAATCAACAATTACTCTCAGATTTTCTGTGTCTGGTGTGCAGCGATTTGGATAATGTGATACATTTAAAGGTGCTGCTGTATTTGGCTTCTGATTGAAATGTTTCTGTATATCCTAAAGATTCAGATTTCACAGATCTGGATGTCAAAAATCTTTTCCGCAAGAATTCAAAGCTTATGTTTGAGTTAACAAATCAAGACATGCAAATAAAATCGGATTGTTGAGAAACACAAGTCAAACAAGAATCTGATCTATAAGCCATTTTAGTATTGTTAAACACCCAGAAAATTCCCACTTTGTTAAGTAATGCTGCTGTTTTTGTTCAAATTACTTAAACCTAAAAGACAGTAACTAAGAACTATTGATTATTTTTTTATTTTTGAGAATTAGACAAGAAAGTTGATAGCACTCATGTTTATACGTTAAATATGAAGCTACAGCCAGTGCTGGTTATGCTAAGCTAGCTAGCTGCAAGATGTAGCCTCATATTCAACAGGAAGACATGAAAGTGATATCTTAATGTCTAACTCTGAGTGGGAGATCGATACCACTTATGTTTTCTACAGTAAATATAAAAGCTTGGCTCTTTCAAATAAGTTGTTTTACACACAGATTAAACAAACAAGATATAAATAAAATAAAATCACTGGACAGTGGACACAAATATACAGTTTCCACAACCCATGTTAATATATTAGTAGTAGATCAAATATGTAGATAGATATGTCACTATATGTACAGATGTCCATTTTCATTTTCAACTCATTTCGTACTTCATATTTTAGATGACCAAATATGTATATATGCTGACAGTTATTTTACTCACTTATTTTTCATAGTCTTTTATTATTATTATCATTATTATTTTAATTTTTTTCTTGATTTGATTTCTGATTTGATTAATCTGTGTGAATCTGTGTTGTCCTGTTTTTCACGCTTACCCTGTTGCTGCTTGTACAACTGAATTTCCCCACGGGGATTAATAAAGGTCCATCTTATCTTATAACATGTTAGCTTCTGAGATTTAATGGTGCTTGAAAGCAGGTTTTGTTACCTTTGGAGACAGCCATGTTAACTGTTTGGCTATGTACTGTAAACTAGCTTGCCGCAAGATGTAGCTCCATATTTAACAGAAAGACATGAGAGTTGAATCTCTCTTATGTCTTGCTCTCAGTATGTTTACAGTGGGAACAATGTATTTATTTACTTTAACTCAACATTTATTTATATTCTAATCATACATTTTGCAAGTCTTCACCCCTCTTTTATGCTATAATATGCATTTTATAGTGACGTTGGACTTACCAGGGAACTCCAGAGGTTTCACTTTTTTCTGAAGATCTTTTTTCAGAACATTCATGACCTGCAGCTACACGATAAATAGTTTTATTTTATTCTATCATAAAACAAGCATCACTATCGAACAGTCCAAATAACTAGGGGGAAAAAAAAAGACGGAAATATATAATGAAACAAACTATAAACGGTGAATAGCAAACTAAAGAAAGCAAAGTATTTTGCTTCAGATCAAGCAAGCTCAAGCTGATGTTTGCCTCTTCACATTGCTGAATCTATACTTTGCATCAAAATACATTTATTTTATGAACATAATTGTTTTGTTTCAGTTAAATGAAAAGATGTCAACGGTCGTGGTCCAGGTGCTGAAGGACTACTCTGGCAAAAACACGACCACGGAGCAGGCCTGGGATTTCATCCAGAAGAATGTGAGTTGGAAAAACGGATCCAGGCTTCGATTCAAGATGCTCCTTTTGTCCTATAATCTTATCTCTTTTTGTCAAAAGGATTTTATATCATGACAGAGTAATCGAAACTAAAGTACAGAAAGAAGTGTTCCTGTTATTCAAAGATATATCTGGATACACAGGCCTCAACTTAAAATAGATTCATGGATGAAAATGAATAATAATAATAAAAAAAAAAAGAATATCAAAATGTTCCCTTAAAGGTGGGGTAGGTCATTTTTGAGAAACCAGCTCCAGTGCGCTAGAATTTGAAAATACACAACCCCTCCTCCAACACACACGAACGCCACATGACCAATGAGGGCACGAGATAAGTTTGTGCACAGATGGAAGGCTGACAGGCAGGTAGGCCATCCAGTTATTTTAGCCGGGCCGGCTAAAATGACTGGTCGTGCTTTTTACAGTACTACGGCTTCCACAGATGACATTTTATTATGGATTTTTTGTCAAAGCACTTAAGATATTCATTGCTATCGGGATGTTAAGAGCATTCCATGGAATATAACAAAAAGTGTATCTCGAGCCGGTTTCTCAAACTTACCTACCCCACCTTTAACTGCCACACACATACTGTAGCAAAAAAGGGAAAAAACACATTTGAACATCAAAACCCGTTAACGGCCCGTCCACACAGCGGCGTGCGTTGAAGCTTCCAACGCTTCTGCCCATTCACTTTGAATGGGGTGACGTCATTTTTAGCCGAACTGCATTTTGGGAAGCGACGTTGAGCGTTGCTGGCGTTGCTCGCTTCAAACAAAAGTTGAGCAATGTTCAACTTTTGGCACCTCGGCAGAAGCGTCAGCCAATGAAATCCCGTTTATGCAAATCTGCCAGTACAAGCGCTAGCCAATCAAACCGCGTGTATGCTGGGAGACTACGCAGGTCATTTCCTCATATTCCAAAAAATGGAGGGAAAATTCATTATAGCGATAGTGAATCACCCGGTGCTGTATGATCAGTCTCTGTTCATCTACCGGGATACAAACCGGAGGAGCGAGGCATGGAGGGAGGTGGCAGAGACAGTGGGTGAAACTGGTAGGTTTTCGCCGGTTTGGGGATTTTATATCCAGTTTACTTCGTTTTAACATTGCTATTGCTTTGTATGTCGGGGGCGGGAGATTCATGTGATTGGTTGTTGGTCGCAAAAAATCCCCAAGCTTCAGATACGCCCACCTCCAAGCGTCAACGCACGCCGCTGTGAGGACGGGCTGTAACTCTCATTATTCAGATGACCTCTGAATAAGGCCACTTAAAGGATAAGTTCATTTCTTTTTAAATATTATCATTGAAACATATTTTCCTTCACTTAATTTAATTGATCAATTAAAAAACTATAAACCTTCTAGTCATTAAGGGGCTGTAATACCGGTAATACTTGACTTGTGGCTTGTTGGCTGAATTGTCTTGTATGACACAGAAGGTGTGCAAAAACCTAATTTCTAAATAAAGTAACTAAAGCTGAGTAGAAATGGCATTAAAGGTACAGACCCAAGTAAAGGTATGATCAAAACAACATGTATGAGCATTCTAGTTGACATAGTAAAACGACACAACTTTGATAAGTTTAAACAACAAAACTGCTTGGTTAGTTTTAGAAAAAGATTGTTGTTTGGGTTGAAAATAAGAAAGTGTGTTGCCTATATAACTATGTGACGTAGTGACGTATGTGACATGGTACAACTAACATTGTAACTTACGTAAAACAACCTAATGTGTGTACTTTTAGTTTCTAAAGGAACACATTTCCTGGATGAAAGTCTTGGGTTTGTCAGACCAAACCCTGAACCTTGTCATCTTCCGTATTCGTGGACTTTGACTGTCTTTATACGACGACAAATGACTTCCTCCTTTGCTCCAGTCATAACTACTTCAGCCACTAGAGGTCGTAATGAGCTGCATTCAATGACGACCTATAGGTCAAGTTTGTTGAGTAAGGACACCTTATAAGTGTATTTCTGTGTGTGTAGATGGAGTGCTGTGGCTGGAGCAGCCGTCTGGACTGGAGCGAGAACGAGGTGATCGCCAACAGCTCCCAGCTGCTGTTTCCCTGCTCCTGCCAGAACATCTCGGCCTCCACCGGGAACTTTTCCGACAGCAGCTTCTGTGAGGCTCAGACGCCCGACTGGCCCGTATACGACACGGTAAACACTGTTTTTCTATTTCTAAAGGTTGCCTTAGTTTCCTGTTTACTGTTGCATGATTGTGTTCTTCGTGTATTCATTCTTCTGTCTTCTGATTACTCACCTTCAGGGTTGTGCTGCCAGCGTGGAGAGCTGGCTGCTCACCAACCTCGGGGTCGTTCTGGGTATCTGCCTTGGAGTGGCTCTGATTGAGGTACATTGTCATTGATACATTGTCATGGTCTTTCTATAAAGTTACACTGGGGGCGCAAAGTCTTTAGTCTGATCTGAAAGCTCTCGGTACAACTGGCGGATAAAACAATCAACCAAGACAAAACGGAACAACCACACAGTGATGTGATTGCAGATATGTTTTTTTTTTCATGAATTAAAAAACAACGCTGTCTATTAAGTACTTTAATATAGTGACCACATAGTAAAAGCCCCGATACATCATGTCACAGTACAAACAGCATATTCATTGTGAGGCTGCGGCTTACTTTCAATCAAAAATAGCCATTACAAACAAGTACGTGTTTTAAAGATAAACATTATTTATATTTTATGTTTTAGAGATAGAAAAAGTTTCGTAGACATACAATATTTAAAGATGTGCACTCATAGATAAAACATGTCTTAAAGATGAAAAAGGTTTTAATGAAGGATTGATCTATGTTTTTGTTTGACAGCTGGTGGGGATGATCTTGTCCATCTGCCTGTGCAGGAACATCCACACAGAGGACTACACCAAAGTGCCAAAGTACTAAAGCAGCTGACTGGAGGAACAGAAAGAAAGAGAGGGAACCTTAAAATAATGCATTTTGTTCACCATCTTGTATTTGGTGAAACATTTGTCCAAATGTAAAATTATTTGTTTGTTTTATACCTCGTTAGATTTTTCTCGTGAGCAACTTCCACCTTATTTTATTTCTGTGACTTCGTTTTTGTGCACTTTAGAGAGAGATGCTGATAATGATTTTGATTACATTTATACAAGACTACATTTTATCAGGAACCTGTTGGTTCCGATTAAAGCATCTCTGTAAATGATCGCTTCTTGATTTTAGCTTTCCCCAAAAATCTGAAGAGAAATCACGTTTTATCGTCTGTAGCGTAAGAAGCTAAGCTAACGTTAGCATGACAACTGATTTGAACAACTGGAAAAATCCTCTGTGTGAGGCATGTTTTTTTGTTTTTTATACACCAGCGTTCTGAGTTATTGTGAAATGTTTTTAGTCATTTGTATATAATTTTAGTCATTCTTTGTGTGAATTTGACTCAAAAAAAAGTCTGCCAGTGTTTTATTTAGCAGCTGGTTTTTAAAAGTTGGCAGTTTGTGTATTTCTCTTCTTAAATTTTGTCCTGGAAATAATAGAAATAATGTGGTACTAAAGAGGAATTTATGATACTTGTTTTGGGAAAGTATCACTCCGAGTTTACAATTGTCTTCGACAAGCAAAAACAAGATTTTCCTTTTTTAAGATAGCTTTAAGTTTATATTTGACCTAAAATAGATCCAGTTTAAGGAGTGAATTGTTTCTTAACTGTTTTTGAAATATATGAACTTAAATGTGGAAAGGGGATACAATTATTTAGGCGGAAGAAATATTTTTTGCGAAGATCCGTCTTGGAAATTTGTTTATACAGAAAAATCTTTTGAAATTCCGTTATGTAAACTTTTTCATTCTCATCCAAGATGTTGTGGTGTTTTTATAATGTACAAATCCAGTTTCTGGTTTCTTTTTATGTACAGTCAGTATGAAAAACAACCCATTAACCTTTATAATACTTTCTTAGACGGAAAGGGTACGTATGTTTGTAACTAGATGGACTGTTGGTAGCTTGATACGGAAGTGTGTACTCACAACATTTATCCTATCATTTGACCAATAAACTGATTACAGTGGCTCGTTGTTTGTCTTTAATTCACTTTCTGAGGTCGTAAAGCTGCAATCATCAAAATTGTATTATTTACGAATGAAATGACTAGTGTAAAATAAATTGTGTCGTCTTTAAAGGTCCCATGTCATGCTTTTCCGGTTATTACCCGTCCCCTTGTGTGTTACTTATGAATGGTCAGGAGCTCCAACAAGCCGTTTAGGGCAGAGAGTGAGTACACATACTATACAGAGATGCAGTATGAGAAACCAATGTGAGTTTGGAAAATTGCACAATATAAATCTATTCTAGTAGACCTCAACAATGGAATTATGATCACTAGAAATGGCCATGACATGGGACCTTTAATGCTTTGATCTATAGACCATAGAAATAACCTGTAGTAGTTTTGAAAATGGGTGTAGTTCACCTTTAGTAGCCTGCCTGAAATCTACCAATCTTGGCAAAAGGCATTATGGCGTGATAACTTGACCCCAAATTTGATATATTTTAGTTTTTGTGGTATTAGTGTTTTTATTTCAATTTTATATGAATATTTTATGAACAATTAATTTGTTTCAAATAGCTTTTGTGTCATGTGACTCCTTAGACACAACTCTTTATTAGATTGTAATGCCTTTTTTGTTATATATTTGGACTTTATGAAAGTTCAGCTTTTTTCAATTTGTAAATCTTGTTTTTTCTTGAATAGCTTCTGTGTCATGTGACCCAGTGGCTTGCATTGTATACCTACATTACAATAATAGGCCATACCTCTTTTTATTTGGATTTTGTTCCACCTTTTCTATTAATAAACAAACAATCCACTAACTGGACAAAGACTTTGTCCAGTTCCTGTGCAAACCACCAGAGGGTAATGTCACTTTGCATAAAAACTACACTACATACAGATTAAGAGAGAAAGAAATGAGAGACAAAAGAATAACAGCTCTGAGAGTGAGGAAGTCCTCGGAAATGTTGTTCATTTAGAGATGCATACATGTATGCCTACTAATAGTCATGGTCAGTTCCTTGCTTAGACAAGTTATGCAAAAGATGCTGCAGAAAGTATGATTGACATGTTTTAAACGCACAATGTACTTCTTTTAAATGAATACAGGACATAATATGCTCCAAACTTTTTTCAATAAAGCTTATTTTTATAAAGTCGGAAATAGATTGTTTAAGTCAGGGGTCGGCGTCTGGGTCCGGATCCGGACCCAGACGCCGACCTATACGGACCCGGAGCTATAATCAATACATTAATAGGGGATTTTTCGGCGCCTCCCGCTTTTTTAACGCTGATTTGGGTGACTTGTGTAATTCGTGGAGAACCGAAGAGTTTTCGTTTTGGGGGGGGGGGGGGAGTCAGTCCGACAGACGGACAACTTCTCACTTCAAAAAAGAAGAAGAAATCTAGACCGCAAAAATAATTAAACAAGCGAGTACCTGTTTTTCCTGGCCAAGGACAGGTTCATGAACACAACACGAGCATAACGTGTCTTCAGGTGGTATATGTCTCGTCTGAAAGGAGTGCTGAGCACCGGAACGCCGCTCCAGCCCTTAAAATATTGCAATACCCATAAGGAGCCGTACACATGCCGCAGTGTTTGCGTGGCTGTGTCTTTAGTTGTAAGCACAGTGGCGATCTGTTGTTATTAGCATCTGGTTAGCTAGCTATGCTAACGAATTTAAAGAGCTTTTCTACAACCAGGTGGAAGAGAGCTCTCTCCTGAGAGGCTCAAATAACCTCAGCTCAGTGAGGTTAAGGCAGTGGTTCTCAAACTTTTTCTGTCATTCCCCACTTTGAACAGGTGGGCCTTTTCAAGCCCCACCTGTTCCTCGCCGCTCCAATAAAATGGTAGGCCAAGCTTAAAATTGTCAAATGTATCGTTCTATAACAGGGGTCTCCAACTTTTTTTAGGATGAGGGTTACTTTCAAAAAATAAAACAAGTCGTGAGCTACTTTTACTCCTCTTTTTTGTTTTTTTGCAGTGTATATATTTAGCACATTTGAACATTATTATATGCTACCTTTAACCTTTGAGTGCTGTTTGGGTCTGTGGGACCCGTTTTCAGTGTTTACTAAAATAAAATGTATGCAATTTAATTATTTTAACCTGCTTTATTTGGTGGTGGACGTCACATCCTCGAGGGTCCGGGGGCATGCACCCCCAGGAAGATTTTTTTTAAATGTTGAAGTTGAATGCATCAATCTGGTGCACTTTGAGCTAGGGCTGCTCAATTAAATCGTATTTTAATCGCAATTACGATTTTGGCTTGCAACGGTTATGAAAACAACATAATCGAAATAAAACGATTTTATTTATTTTTTAAATAGGTTTTTCAGTTGAATTATACTTAAAGTTCAGGGTAATCAACTGTTAAAAACATACTTTTCAAATTATTTTCTTCAATAAATTGATGTTTTTCAAAGTAAATGGTTAATCGTTTTTAATAATCGTGATATCAATTATTGACCCAAATAATCGAGATTATGATTTTTGCCATAATCAAGCAGCCCTACTTTGAGCCCAACATGAATGTATGGATACAGCTCTCAACACTGATGCGGCTTTCACACCAGCGCTTTTCAGTTTCTAGCTCCGAGCGGGAGCTTTTCTGGTTCAGCTCCGGTTTCCCTTTTCAGCTCCCGCTCTGTGCACACCGCCCACTGGCGCCCCAGAGCTGCCCTTGCTGCGTCATGACGTCACCGTTTACATCGCTGATTTGCCCCCCAACGGCAGCTCACAACAACAACTGCGTCGGGTCGATGATCGTGTTGCTTTTAATCACACGAAGCCAGAATAAATTGAATAACGACTTCTCCAACCTTATACTTTTCTCCAGAGTGCCGTGGTTCATTGTTTATTAATGTGTTTCTGCAGCATTTACCGACCGCTGCAGTGCTGGCTGCTCTTCCACGGGAGTTTATTCTCCCGTTAGCTCCCGGTTAGCTCACACTGCAGCGGCCGCTCTAAAGTATTCACTGTCCGACTCACACAAGCAGCTGATGCATATCCCCAGTTCCCCTTAGCCTAAGTGAATGTGTGTCAGTCTGAATTGACACTGTTTGGTATCACAACGCTGTTATGAAAGTTTCTCTGGTATAAAACGGGTGATGTTAGCATAGCAACCGAAGCTAAACTGACTACTTGCATCCGATAGCTGCAATAATACAAAACAACACGTCTGCCTCTCTCCACAATGATCGATAACAGCGAACGGATGGTCAAAGTAAGGCACAAATAAACAGAATCACACGAAGCCTGGTTAGTGTTGCCTGACTTTATAAAGTGTGTTTATAGGCACTACTGCTTGTAGGCAGGCATAACAGTCGACCCATGGGAGGTGGGTTTAGTTTCCTGCACGCCTCGACGTAAGAGAGACGTAAGCGACGTCACCTCTTAGCTCCAAAGCTCTTGCCTCTGGACCGACAATTTTTTGGAGCTGGAAATGAAGCGGATTCCGGAGCTAAGAGCCGGCGCAGCTCCGGTGTGAACTGGAAAACCCAGCGCTTTTCAGGCTCTAGCTCCGAGCCGGAGCTGAAAAGGCGCTGGTGTGAAAGGGGCATCAGATGAAAGGGAGCTGTATACTTTTCAATAATCCAAACATCTTTAGAATATGATCACAACAAATCATTTAAACTTGTTTATTCTTATCTTATGTTACCTAGTTAGCATTCTTTCTTTTTATTTATGCATATTCGACTAATCACTCCCCTTTTAAACTTGTTACTGTCCTATAGTACACATTGGAATGATTTCTTACTTTATTTTGTACAACTTTATTAAATAGATAAAGGTGTGCTCTCTCTCTTGCTCTCTCGCTCTCTCGCTCCACATTGCTTTTCTTCCCGACTGCAACGCTGTTGTGTGTGTCTGTGAGAGCGTTTCACACGTGTGTATGAGAGATTTTTACCAGTGGCGAGCCTGTCTCTGAGGGCCTAAGATATTCTACAAAATAATATTTAAAAACATTAAAACAAATTATATTTTTCTTTATATATTATTTTTAAATATGTTTTTAGTAATATTTGTCAATAGTTTTATCAAAAATAACTTGATTAAATTGTATTTAAAATAACATTTCCAAAGAAATAAATCCTTTGAATCTGCCTATTCAGTTTCTGTTTGAATGTGAAGGGTTAAATGAAAGAAGCTCCTCTCTGCGAGTCTGTGAAGACAGGAGGCTTGTTTGAGACAAGCAAGACCTGCGCAGTTGCGATCAACGTCTTGCTAGTGCGTTGCATGATGGTTAGTCATTTTGTCCGACTTGCTCTGGAGGCTCGCCCACATGAGACTTTGAAATCTCGCGGGACAAAGACGCCCGCAGCCTTGAGAGCGAGGGGAGGCGAGTTGGCGCAGTTGCTCTCCACGGGCTGCGGAAGCGAAATGCTTGATGGGAAACGGCTCGCTGGTATCTCGAGCTGAGCGCTCATTGGTGGTTTTTACCACGTGCTGCTGATGAAACTCTCCAATTGGCTGGCAAAAGTTTGTTGTTGTTTTGTGTCAGTTTTACGTCGCCACATCCATTCCCATTTTTCATCATTGTTCCACAATGTTTATCATCATGAAATTAATATCTATATATTGTATACTATACTGCTTACCGTTTTCATACTTTATATATCTTAGCATATTCATACACACTGTTCATACTGCTCACAGGCTGATATCTAGTGTATTCATACCCCACTGTTTATTCATCATTCAATTCATTCTATATGTTATTCTGTAGATGGTGTACATTACTTTCCACTTCACTGCTTGTTGCACCTGGTTAGAAGCTAAACTGTATTTCGTTGTCTCAGTACCTGTAATATGTGCAATAACAATAAAGTCATGTCATTCTCCATACAATACATGTGGGATTTCTATTGCATCCACTTCATCTGCAACGAAAAACGTCAACGCAATTTCCGCCATTGCAAACCCAGCCAGTCAAGCCGACTCCGAGTCCGAGCTGTCCGACTTAAGACGAGCTTTTTGACACCTCCCCCGGCTGCGATCGGCTACTCTCGTCTACTTTCGAGGCGAGCCGCAATGTGTCTCAAACAAGCCTAGGAGCTGATTGGACGTCCAGCTATGAATTCACAGAGGGCCAGCTATAGTAACTGAATGAGAGTAATGTCAAATGACAGTACAATTGACCAATCATATCTTCCCTCTAAATGGGTGGGCTTTATTATCGCGGACTTTATGACAAGTTCCGCCCGCTGTGAAACGTTTCTTGTTTCCATAACAACAACAACTGTCAACAGCGTAAACTTGCCTTCAAAATAAAAGCATGCCAAATTACACTTAAGACATACAACTGCAACGAAAGTAACAAACACAATGCAATATCCTTTTCAATTTCAAAGAACACAAATTGGGTTATCTACAGGTGTTGTTTTGTGTGGTAGAGGGTCGCTTTTCATTGATACGTTTTGCACCCCGGGCGGGCCGTTGTTTTGATATTCCACCAGTGTATAAATAATAAAAAAATGTAAAAAAAAAAATTTGAATTTCTTTTTTTTTTTAAATAATTTTTTTTTTTCCGCGACCCACCTATCACATCTCTGCGCCCCACACTTTGAGAAACGTTGGGTTAAGGCACACCTTGATATGATCATTATAGTTATTAATGAGACTAAATGAAAAACAGGTATAAAATACCATGACAGCAACAAAAAAGTTGTTAAAAATAACAAGAATAGAGTTTAAAAAGGGAGTGATTTGTAAAATATCCAAAAAGGAAAATATGCTACAGTTCTGTTTCATATGGGTGTTGAGAGATGTATCCATAGATCTCTTCATGTTGCTCTCAAAGTGCACCACATTGATGCATTTAACTTCAATATTTAAACATTACACATATCCACAGTATTTAAGTAATGTTAATTGACAATAAATATTGTTGTTTTTGAATTGTACTTTCTTTATTTGATTGGCAGTCAGGTGTGGATTACATGCAGACGTTGATAAAGCTACAGGTCACTTCAATATATATCACACTAATTCATGAAGCAACTTAGACATTTTGATGTTCCGGACCTTTGCATGGGGAGATTTTCTCTAACTGGACCTCGTTGAATTTTAGTTGAAGACCCCTGGTTTAAGTACAAGGAGAGCTTAATTATTCTATGTATAAAAAACACGTTTATATATTTGGTTACTTTTTATAGATTTCTTTCTGATTTCTGACATAATTCAAAACGCATTATAAACAGACAATTCCGCCTTGTTACAGATTATTAATAAAATGTGTATTATTCATAGGAGAGAAATGTTTCCCTCATGTTTTATTTTATTTTGAAAAAAAAACTTTTAAAAAACAGTATTTCCCAAAAAACAGAAACAAACATTTAAAAAATTCTCCAAAAACAAAATGAAGCCCCCCACACACACACACACACACACACACACACACACACACACACACACACACACACACACACACACACACACACACACACACACACACACACACACACACACACACACACACACACACACACACACACACACACACACACACACACACACACACACACACACACACACACACACACACACACACACACACACACGCACACACACATGTATCCTACACACAAAAACACACACAACCTGTGCAAACAACTAAAGTTATGAAAGAAATACAGCAGTCAAAAGTGCCTTGGCCTACCTCAGGAATATACTGTTATCAGTGTGCACCATTGTTACATGAGAATTTACTTTGTCCTGATTCTGAGGATAAACTGCTCCAAACCAAAAAAAATCACCCATTGTTTACATCAAACCATAAAGTGCCACCATGTAGTAGCCTGTAATGAGATCATATACTATAGTAAAGCCACTGTACCCGAGGGTGTTGACAGCATATTGATGGATGGTTGATTGGTTGTTCCAGATGTGTTCTCTTCCCAGGAACATGTGACATGCTCAGGAAGTGACTAAATAAAGTTACACACACACAATCACGCCAGACGTCCTTCAACGCAGACGGTAGAAACAACAGCTGACAGGAAACAGGCAAGACACACACGGTCCAGACCGGTGAGATCACCATCAGCCATGTTAAGCATCATGTGATTTCACCTCACAATGAGGGCCGTTGAATGCACACAGAGGAAGTCATTAGTGGTGTGGATGTGAGTCTGTGTGGGGTCATTTTTGATGAATCTCTGCTGGTGGTTCACCAACACAGAGATATGTGTTTTTCACAGCAATAAAACACTTGGTGATCATATAGAATATGATGTCATTGTAAAAAACCTTATAGAAAAGTACCTCTTGGCAGTCAGCATTTTCCTAGGGGGCAATATATATTCCTGGAACACAATAGAGTGGTGCAGGAATGTGTCCCAAAATCAGGAAATTAGTTAGCATTTACAACTTCCAATTCCTTGTCCTCTCTCTCTTTTTTAATTACAACTGAAATAGGGTCTGTGGTTATCACAAGTAGAAGAGATTTTCACTTTTTTGTTTGACAGCATAAAACACTCCACTTGTGATTTTCCGAAGCCTCTATGTATCATAAAAACGTTGGTTGCTAACAAGTGGCTGAATAACACTACTAAACGCTTTAGCTTAGCGGTGTTGACGCGCAGCAATGCAACCAGGATGTAGTTTGTTTATAGCCTAGCGTTAGCTCTTTACTTCTGGAGATTCCATTTACGCTACAGCTATTATAAAAAGTGATGTTGATATGTGGAGATTATCCTGGTGAACAAAAGTGTTGAGTATCATAAATGTGTGTTTGCCACTTATTTTCAGCAATGTTCCAAAATCCAAAGGAAATCCCTTAGATTGTTGTCGAGCGAGCCATTGCGAAGCTATCATTTCCTGGTGAAACTACAAACATATGTCATAACTGCACAGCTCTATTTAACTCGATCTAAGGATCTCTTAACTCTGTAAACAGACAGTTGTTACTGGATAATTAAATACACTGCCATAAACTAGTAGGGGTTATATATTTTTTAATCGTCTGTGCCTGTTAGCTTGTATCTGTGCTATCAATGTTTTTTTCCGTCTGTTGCATGTTTATGGGTTTGTATTCAGGTGTACTTCATTTGAAATGTGTGCTTTAGTATGTGCTGTAATTGGGCTTGTATGATTTAGCTTAATGCCATCTACCTGCCAGAGACTTCAGTTGAAAATAAGCCTACATTTCTAAATCTGGCACATTTACATGATGGTCTCAAGTACCCATGTTAATGAATGTGCTTTTGTCTCTTTTTAGATAAATAAATAAAACAAATATAATAAATTGCGGTGAATGGAACTACACATGTACACAGCAGTAAATCAAGTAATTAAATAAAGCATAACCTTCAACATCTAAAGCAGTAGAATGAAACAAACACAGCAGAAATATTAACCCAAAGGCATCATATATAATAGTAACACGTTTTACATCACTAGGGACACTTTTCATACTCTACACTCAGCTGGCAACCCAGGTTTTGAATACATGTCATGTTTCTGACCACCCAGCTAGAATAATTCAATTGAAGCAAAATCAGGAAATAGCTCTGTAAAAATGTATGCTTTAGCTTTAGAAATGGGTAAAACGTTTTTGTTTTCCTCATGATAAATACTTTGAATTGATGTTTCGAACAGGAGAGGATTTGATTTAGGTTGAAGCTTTATGGACTCATGGCAACACAAATGTTTTGGAAAATCCTTTCATATTGGCGGCTGCTACTACATGTAGGTTGTTTTTTGATGGATTGGCCCTTGAAGTGCTGCATGAATCATTTTTTCGTGTCCTTCGGGCTTTAAGCTCGACACTCTGCTGCTCCTGGTGCCATGTCCATGAGGGTGATGTAGCATGGAGGAACTGGAGTTATTGACATAGTTGTAAAAGGTCCACAGGGTCTCCAAGGTGTCTTTCCCTGCAGCAGAGTGTTTGTTATTCTGTATGTGCTGAGTCCTCCTCCTCCTCCTCCTCCTCCTCCTCCTCCTCCTCCTCCTCCTCCTCCTCCTCCTCCTCCTCCTCCTCCTCCTCCTCCTCCTCCTCCTCCTCCTCCTCCTCCTGCAGCATCAGAACCAGAGGATTCATCCGCATGACAGGGAAGGTTTGGGCTTCTGTTTGCCTACAACATCTTTAATGACACCCGTAGTATCTGGAGTGAAATGATGCAATGAGCTCATTTTGTCATTGAGGGGGTTGCTAATGTGTTTTTCCATCTCGTTAACCTAATCAAGAAGTCAAGCTTCACTTCCCTCCCTCGGCTGACTGTGAAACATCAACAGACAGTGAGGGGGAAAAGAGTTCAACGTTCCATTGCAGGGTTTCGATGGTGTTTTCCTCCAAATATCCTTTTATGTTTGTGTCTGATCATTTCATTGGGTTTTTCTGTTGCATCACTAGAGTGGGCACTGAGTGGGTGAGAAACACAACATATGTACTGTAGACACTTTCATGTTATAAGCTTAACACAAATCTAAATGTTATTAATAAAATATGCTTCCCCATTAATGTAACACCAAAAACTGACTTACAGTAGAGCATTGGACCGGTGTTATCAGTGGTAATCAGCTTTGGTAGAATGTAACCAAGTACATCTACTCAAACACTGTACTCCAGTAGGACATGTGAGGAACTTGCACTTCATTTGAATATATTTTCACATTATTACAATTTACTTCTACTATTTTACTTCTCCGGAGTTGCTCAAGGTGTGAGGCGCCAGGCGGGTGTGGGGATACTCACAAGTCCCCGGTTAGGTGCTTCGTTGTTGGAGTTTACCCCAGTGGACGAGAGGGTCGCCTCCCTACGCCTGCGGGTTATGGGGGGGAAAACTCTGACTGTTGTGTGTGCTTATGCACCCAACAGCAGTTCAGAGTATTCGGCCTTCTTGGAGACCCTGGAAAGAGTCCTGTATGGGGCTCCTGAAGGGGACTCCTTAGTCTTGCTGGGAGACTTCAACGCACATGTGGGCAATGATGGAGACACTTGGAGGGGCGTGATTGGGAGGAACGGCCCCCTGATCTGAACCGGAGTGGTGGTTTGTTACTGGACTTCTGTGCTAGTCATGGATTGGCCATAACAAACACCATGTTCGAACATAAGGATGCTCATAAGTGTACGTGGTACCAGAGCACCCTAGACAGAAGGTCCATGATCGATTTCGTTATCGTATCATCGGACCTGAGGCCGTATGTTTTGGACACTCGGGTAAAGAGAGGGGCGGAGTTGTCAACTGATCACCATCTGGTGGTGAGTTGGGTCGAGTGGCGGGGGAAGCCTCTGGATAGACCTGGTAAGCCCAAACGTGTAGTTCGGGTGAACTGGGAACGTCTGGAGGAGGCCCAAGTTCAGGAGGCCTTCAACTCACACCTCCGGCGGAGCTTTTCGGGCATTCCTGTGGAGGTTGGGGACATTGAACCAGAGTGGTCGGTGTTCAAAGCCTCTATTGCCGAAGCCGCGGTGGGGAGCTGTGGTCTCAAGGTCCTAGGTGCCTCAAGGGGCGGTAACCCTCGAACCTCCTGGTGGACACCGGTGGTCAGGGAAGCCGTCCGACTGAAGAAGGAGGCCTTCAGGGATTTGTTATCCCGGGGGACTCCCGAGGCAGTTGCAAGGTACCGACAGGCCCGAAGGGCAGCAGCCTCATCCGTGGCCGAGGCAAAGCAGCGGGTGTGGGAGAAGTTTGGTGAAGACATGGAGAAGGACTTTCGGGCGGCACCAAAGTTGTTCTGGAAAACTGTCCGACACCTCAGGAGGGGGAAGCAGCATCCAAGCTGTGTACAGTAAGGATGGGACGTTGTTGACCTCAACTGATGGAGTGTTGGGGCGTTGGAAGGAACACTTTGAGGAACTCCTGAACCCGACAACTCCGCCCTCTATGTTAGAGGCAGAGCTGGAGTATGACGGGGGATCAACACCAATCTCCCGGTGGGAGGTCACTGAGGTCGTTAAACAACTCCACAGTGGCAAAGCCCCGGGGGGTAGATGCGATCCGCCCAGAAATGCTGAAGGCTCTGGGTGTTGAGGGACTGTCATGGTTGACACGTCTCATCAACGTTGCGTGGAAGTCGGAAACAGTACCGAAGGAGTGGCAGACCGGGGTGGTGGTCCCCCTTTTCAAAAAGGGGGATCAGAGGGTGTGTGCCAATTACAGAGGCATCACACTACTCAGCCTCCCCGGGAAAGTTTACTCCAAGGTACTTGAAAGGAGGGTCAGGCCGATTGTCGAACCTCAGATTGAGGAGGAACAATGCGGATTCCGTCCTGGTCGTGGAACGACGGATCAGCTTTTTACTCTCGCAAGGATCCTGGAGGGGGCCTGGGAGTACGCTTATCCGGTCTACATGTGTTTTGTAGACTTGGAGAAGGCGTATGACCGGGTTCCCAGGGAGTTACTGTGGGAGGTGCTGCGGGAGTATGGGGTGAGGGGGTCTCTACTCAGGGCCATCCAATCTCTGTACTCCCAAAGCGAGAGCTGTGTCCGGGTCCTCGGCAGGAAGTCGGACCCATTTCCGGTGAGGGTTGGCCTCCGCCAGGGCTGCGCTTTGTCACCAATCCTGTTTGTAATATACATGGATCGGATTTCGAGGCGTAGTCATGGGGGGGGGGGTCTGCAGTTCGGTGGAGTAAGGATTGCACCACTGCTTTTTGCAGATGATGTGGTTCTGATGGCTTCATCGGTCTGCGACCTTCAGCACTCACTGGATCGGTTCGCAACCGAGTGTGAAGCAGCTGGGATGAGGATCAGCACCTCCAAATCTGAGGCCATGGTTCTCAGCAGGAAACCGATGGACTGTCCACTCCAAGTAGGGAATGAGTCCTTACCCCAAGTGAAGGAGTTCAAGTATCTCGGGGTCTTGTTCTCGAGTGAGGGAATAATGGAGCGTGAGATGGGCCGGAGAATCGGAGCAGCGGGAGCGGTACTGCAGTCGCTTTACCGCACCGTTGTGACGAAAAGGGAGCTGAGTCAGAAGGCAAAGCTCTCTGTCTACCGGGCCATTTTCGTTCCTACCCTCACCTATGGTCATGAAGGATGGGTCATGACCGAAAGAACGAGATTGCGGATACAAGCGGCCGAGATGGGTTTCCTCCGCCGGGTGGCTGGTGTCTCCCTTAGAGATAAGGTGAGAAGTTCGGTCATCAGGGAGGGACTCGGAGTTGAGCCGCTCCTCCTTCGCGTCGAAAGAAGCCAGTTGAGGTGGTTCGGGCACCTAGTTAGGATGCCACCTGGGCGCCTCCCTAGGGAGGTGTTCCAGGCACGTCCAGCTGGGAAGAGACCAAGGGGTAGACCTAGGACCAGGTGGAGGGATTATATCTCTTCGCTGGCCTGGGAGCGCCTTGGGATCCCCCAGTCAGAGCTGGTTGATGTCGCCAGGGAAAAGAAAGTTTGGGGCTCTCTGCTGGAACTGCTACCCCCGCGACCCGACCACGGATAAGCGGGAGAAGATGGATGGATGGACTTCTACATTTTGCAGCCAAATGTTGAAATGTGTACTAAATTTCACAGCATTTGTTACTAGCTACTTTGCAGAGCTAAATTATCACTACAACATATAATCCAACCAATACTTTATAATAGATTTGACTACCCAGCAGTTTATAAAGTAATTACAATGAGCTCAAATTATAATCAAGTAATCTAATTATTTAAAATAAGTATTTTTACTTCTTGTACTTTGATGGTGGGGATTTCATGCCGTTACTTTTGCACATTTACTTTAAAATGGGGGACTTTTCGTTTTATCAGAGTACTTTTTACACTGTAGTATTGCTACTTTTAATGAAGTAAAACATCTGAGTACTTATACACCTTATCCTAGTTGATATAGGTTGAAAGGAGCCTGTTGCACTTTAAATGAATGTTCAACCATCACTTTCACCATCCTAGTATAACCCCTGTGTCCTTGCTGAAATCAATAATAAACACGTTAACTTGTTTTAAGTAACATTACTTCAAAGTATGTGTATTTGCTTAAAAGTGGCAATTTACAACATGTACTGTAAGGGGCTGAGGGGAGGGGTAATCAAAGTAGTACTCTGTACATTATGTTGTATGTCATCCTTATTGTTGTTCTGTTGTTTTTATGTTACATGTGTAACTAATGTCCTGCAGGTCACCCTTGAAAAAGAGATCTTTTGATCTCAAGGGGCTTTACCTGGTTAAATAAAGGCTACAAACAAACAAACAAAGGCATCTCCCTGCCAGGTGCTCCGCCCACTCCCAATGAACAATGTTGGGAGCAGGTGTGGAAAGTCACACACCTGGAAGTCACACACCTGGAGCTGATCTCCACAACAAGAGAGAAAAAGTTTATTCAGTGATCCCGAACTGGTAAGGTGGCCTTTTATTGTGCTCAAATTATTTATATAATTGTTTAGATAAAAAAACAAAAAACTTTAGTCTGAGACCTTGACTATCTGTTTGATTGATGCATTACCACTGTTTCCCTTTTTCAGTCCAATCCTGTAACAATGATTTTTTTCTAACTTATTGCACAAGTTAACGGCTTAAGAATTATGACACCATCTGGCTTTAGTTTGGTTTCCTTATAGGACTGGCTTTTTTGATGTCCCGATTGTCCCGATTCTCATGTTATGTCACGTTTTTATTTTTTTATGTCTAGGTTTGGGTTTATTTTGCTGTTCGGTTCTCCCCGTCTCCCTTGTGTATTGTCTGGTCCCTCTCTCTGTGTTTTTCCTCCTGTCGTTAGTTTCCCTGGTGTGTCTAATTGTCTGATTGTGTTCACCTGTTGCCCTTGTGTTTCTCCTCCCCTGCCCGGCTATTTCTCGTCTCGTGATTACCCCTCCCTGTATTTAGTCTTGTCTCTTCCTGTGTTCGGTGTTGGTTCGTCTTTTGTTTGTGACTGAGTTCACCGGTGAGTGTTCTGTTTTGTCCAAGTTATTTTTCATTATCCTTGAAATAAAGGTTCATCTGAGTTATCTGCATTTGGGTCCTGCTTCCTTCACTCAACCGTAACAGTACGAACCAAACAAGAAATGGACCCAGCAGATGATCCATTTGAGGTGGAATTACAACATTGTTCCTTTTATTTGGCTTGCTGCTATGATTGGTGGAAGGGAGCGTCCAGTGTTCTGCAGAAGGAGGCTGCTCTGGTAGAGGCGCACCGGTTGGCTATGGAGAAACCAGGCGTGGTGAAATTCTTACCTGCGTGGATTTTGAACTTCCTCTCAGTGTGTGATTTCCAGCCTGCTGACTACAAACGTCTCGGTGTGTTCCGTCCGGAGTCAACCCCTGCTTCTTCCCCATGTCCTGTTCCTGTCCAGGAGCAGTTATCGGGAACTCGTCTGGCTTTCGGAGGTCCACGGAGCCTCCAAAAGGCTCCTAAGAGAAGGAGTCGCAAGTCCAGGCTAGCAGCCCGAGCCCCAAGAACCATGGTTCTGGCCCCAGCAGCCATGGTTCCATGCTCCAGTGCCGGCCCACACAGCCATGGTTCCGTGCTCCAGTACCATCCCACACAGCCATGGTTCTGTGTTCTGGTTCCGTGCCCAGCAGCCATGGTTCCTGCTCCAGTACCGGCCCACACAGCCATGGTTCCGGCTCCAGTACCGGCCCACACAGCCATGGTTCCAGCCCCAGTCCTGGCCCCAGCAGCCATGGTTCTGTCCCCAGTTCCAGCCCCAGCAGCCATGGTTCCGGCTTCAGTTCCGGCCCCAGTAGCCATGGTCCCGACTCCAGTTTCGGCTCCAGTACTGGCTCTCCGGCCGATGCCAGCTCCCTGTGTCCTGTCGGCGTACCGGCCGACGCCAGCTCCCTGTGTCCTGTCGGCGTACCGGCCGACTCCAGCCCCTCGTCTCCTGTTGGCTCTCCAGCCGACGCCAGCTCCCCGAGTCCTGTCGACGTACCGGCCATCTCAAGTCACTTCTCCAGTTCCCTCTCGAGTCCCCTCTCGAGCCCCCTCTCGAGTCCCCTCTCAAGTCCCCTCTCCAGTCACCTCTCGAGTCCCCTCTCGAGTCACCTCTCCAGTCACCTCTCCAGTTCCCTCTCCAGTCCCTACTCAAGTCCCTACTGAAGTGCCGCTGGGGGTCCTGCCAACTCCATGTCCTGTCCCGTTGGGGGTCCCGCCGACTGCTCTTCTGCCGGGGGTCCTGCCAACCCTGTGTCCTGTGCCGTTGGAGGCTCCGCCGACGATTCTTCTGCCGGGGGTCCTGCCAACCCTATGTCCTGTCCCGTTGGGGGTCCCGCCGACTGCTCTTCTGCCGGGGGTCCTGCCAACCCTGTGTCCTGTCCCGTTGGGGGTCCCACCGACTGCTCTTCTGCCGGGGGTCCTGCCAACCCTATGTCCTGTGTCGTTGGAGGTCCCGCCGACAACTCTTCCACTGGGGGTCCTGCCAACTCCATGTCCTGTCCCGTTGGGGGTCCCGCCGACTACTCTTCTGCCGGGGGTCCTGCCAACTCCATGTCCTGTCCCGTTGGGGGTCCCGCCGACTACTCTTCTGCCGGGGGTCCTGCCAACCCTATGTCCTGTCCCGTTGACTACTCTTCTGCCGGAAGTCCTGCCAACCCTATGTCTTGTTCCGTTGGAGGTCCCGCCGCCACCTGTCTCGCCGGGGGTCCTGCCAACTCCTGGTCCTCTTCCGTAGGAGATCCTGCCCAGGCCTGTCCCACCGGTTCCTGCCTGGCCTCTGGAGCTGTCCCGTCAGCGCCTTCCTGCCCGTCCTCCGGAGTTGTTCTGTCGCCGCCTGCTTCGCCCTCGAACCCGGCCCCCTGAGTGTCGCGGACTTCGCCCTCGAGCCCGGCCCCCTGCGTGCCCGGCCCCGTGCGTGCTGCGGCCTTCGCCCTCGAGCCCGGCCCCCTGACTTTCCAGGCTGTGGTCCTCGCCCTCGCCCTCGGGCCCGGCCCCCTGACTCTTCCTGTCGCTGCCTTTGCCCTCATGCTCGGCCCCCTGAGTTCGCCCGCTGTGGCCTTCGCCCCTCCATGGACTCTGCCTTGCCCCCGGGCCATCCGCCCGAGACTCCCACCATGGACTCTGCCTTGCCCCCGGGCCGTCCGCCGAGACCCCCACCTTGGACTCTGCCTTGCCCCCGGGCCGTCCGCCCGAGTCCCCCTTCTCGGCTTCTGCCTTGCCCCTGGGCCGTCCGCCCGAGATCCCTTCCGGGCCCTCCGCTGTGCTCCTGGGCTGTCAGCCCAAAACCCGTCCTCCAGACCCCCTCCACCCACCCTGGTGGCCCTAGTTTTTCCAAGTTATTTTTCATTATCCTTGAAATAAAGGTTAATCTGAGTTATCTGCATTTGGGTCCTGCTTCCTTCACTCAAACGTAACACCGATCTCCTTTTCACAATAAAAGCCCCAGACATATAGACTGCATTTCAATCTTCCAGAGAACAATTTGCTACCACGAGGTAACTAAATACCTTGCAACTGAATGTGCAAGCAGTGTGCCCTTTTTGCCCCGTCTGAAAACCATGTGTAGATAACGACCAAAAAGGGCACCAGAGGGAAAATTGCACTAACATTTGTGTGGTGGACACAAACACGACTCCTAATGAAAGATAATGATGCTCTCTAAGACAAGTTTTTGTAAATTAGCAACAATTTGCGAATGTGTCGGAAAGCCAGTTTGAGTGAATACGCGGAAAATAAAAAATATCTCAAAGAAGTTTTTCCTGTTGGGCTGAGATTAAAATTTGCTGTAGAAACAGACTCACTAAATAAATCATGATGTATGAAGCGGCTGCTGAAGAGAAAATCCCTAGAGGGAACTTTGGGTCTTTGCAGACCATTTACATGCACATACACCTTTAAAACACACTACAGGGAAGGCAACCCCCAAAAAGCATAATAGGGCCTCTTGAATGAAAAGTCAATCATCCTCTCATCAACATTAGCCTCTCAAGTTTAAGAAAAGTTTTTCTACTGAAAAAGACTTCAAATTGCATAGAACATTTTTGTCCCAAAACATCAAACTGACACTTTCCAGCACTCTCTCAATCACAGCAGAGACACACATCTCCCCCCTGCTCGCGTCTCAGCGGGCGACCTTTTTCTGCTGAAAGTCCTTGATGCCTGCAGCTCCTCCTGAGGCCTGTCAGGGTTCATACATCAGACACCTCCGGCGGGATCACTGTGCCCATCACATGTGACAGGGGAACACGCTGAGGTAATGGACAGCGACAGAGCAAGACTCAAACTCACAGCTCCACGTCTAACTCCCTTCTACAGAGGACAGCCACACACAGCCAGAATCTCAATTTCACTGGTGGTGGGCGGCTGATTTGAGACGGACAAGCTGTCATGCTGGATGGCAGGTGATGTTTTGGGACGAGGGAGAAAAGAGCAATTTGTATGCAGAGTGGGTTTTCGTTCTGTTTGACTTACGGAAAGGCTGAAGTGTTTTATCTCATCTGTGCCGTCTGACATTCTGTTCTTCAAACAAAAACTGCTGCTTTGTTTGTCTGCACCATATGTCTCTGTGTATTAAGCAGAAGGTGTTGTGACCTTGCCAGACACATTTCTTTGCACATACAGTTTCTGGAGATTTGAAACATGGGAATACATTTCTTTTTGTATTGCAAACAATGGCTTTTTAAAACAAGTGGCTGCAGCCAACCATTGTCCTTCCAGAGAGAGCACACTCGTTATAAGCTGAATACAAATCCCGGAGATGTGTTATGGTTTCCCACTGTGAGTGGCATCTCACCCACTGTGAGAGCGGGAAGTCTTTGCATTATTTAAAAAATCACCCTCCCGGTCCTTGCAGGTTGAGCAAAACACAAACTGTTCATCTGTGTTTATACACAAGGAGAGAAGGTGCCTCAAAACTGAAAATGTGGATGGCACACACATGGAGAAGGTGGTGAGGTTTTACTCATGGCCGTCCCTGAACGAGCTCCCTGGTGTCTGTCACACTCTGCCAGCCGGTGTTCTTCACTCAGAGGAGGGAACACAGGTGTTCAAGGCTCAGCAGCAGGAGGATGACAATGCTTCTCTGCAGTTAGCTGTGTGGGCTGTAGTCTGAAAACCTTCACACAACAATACCCAGCTGAGTTATTGAAATTGGTTTTAGATATCCGAAAGGACCTCATGTTCAAGGAAAGGAACAAATAGTCTTTATTTGTGCAGCACGATGCAGTAAGATTCAATGAAAACCAGGATACAGACAACTTAAAAGCAAGATTAAAAAACGATATTAAAAAGATTAAGTTTGAGTTGTCCTCGTATGGAGGTGTTACTATCATGTACAACCATTTATAACTTAGTGATAACACTTCAATTTCAATTGTTAAAGAGCCAGGAAGCCCATTTAAAGATCCTGAAATAGGTGTGATGTGCTGCAGCTGCATGTTCTGCAAGATGAAGTCGGTAAGTGAAGAGAGTACTGCAAAAGTCCATAGGGGGAACAAAGACATATTATTCAATCTCTTTGCATCACAAAAAGTAAGATTCAGTTAAAGGATATTAAAACATTTAGGATCACCAGACACTTACAATATGTACAGTTGTGTTACCTCCACTTAGTTTACCAATGTGTTATATCATTTATGGTATGAGTGAAGGATGAATAAAGAAAAGCCATATAGAAAAGACTCTTATATCCATATATCAATCTTCTCATCTTTAACATCCATTGTAATTTTTTTCGTCAGGAAAGCATAAACTATTATAAATCAGGACTATATCGGAGTTAGTTTGTTTTATGTTTTGATTTGCCGATAAAAACAAGCTTTATAAATGGCCAAATTAAGTGAGCCATTTGATTTGCTGGTTGAAACTAGCCATTGGTTAATTGAATAGAGTTTATTGATTGGTCGATTAAAATAAGCCGCTTGATTTGTCTTGGAAATAAGCCGCTCGATTGACTCAATGAGACAAGCAATTGGATTGGTCTGTAGTCATTTGATTGGTCGGTTAAAACAAGCAATTTGTCCGATTATAAGAGGATGTTTGATTGGCTGAATCAAACATCCATTTCATTGGCCTATTGTCTATTATTGTCTGAATCTTATTATATAACTAACAAAATACCATGTTCAAGATTCAAGATTAAAAGGTTTATTGTCATAACATACAGTTGCACATGTACTGTGTAATTATGTAATGTTATCCTGGCACCAAGATAACAGGGTCATGACCTCCTCTCTGTACGTCTGTGATCAGGCAAACTTCACGATAGTGTTCATGGAAGCTTTCATGACAGATCTCTGAAGAATCGAAAGAGGATGAAGAGTAATCAAAATCTTATATTGTCATCGAATGTCGTGGCGTGCTGGCCAATTTGCGGCTTGAAACAGTAAATCCAATTTCCCCCAAACCAAACTTGTATAGTAATGGTTCAGGGCTGAGGATTAAAACAGGTCATATAGAAAAAAAAAATAGAGTCATAGTCTAAGCGTCTAAATCCAACCATGATATAATATATAATTTTAGCACACCATCCATCCATCCATCTTCTCCCGCTAATCCGTGGTCGGGTCGCGGAGGTAGCAGTTCCGGCAGAGAGCCCCAAACTTTCCTTTCCCTGGCCACATCAACCAGCTCTGACTGGGGGATCCCAAGGCGCTCCCAGGCCAGCGAAGAAACATAATCCCTCCACCTGGTCCTAGGTCTACCCCTCGGTCTCCTCCCGGCTAAACGTGCCTGGAACACCTCCCTAGGGAGGCGGCCAGGTGGCATCCTTACTAGGTGCCTGAACCACCTCAACTGGTTCCTTTCGACGCAAAGGAGGAGCGGTTCAACTCCGAGTCCCTCCCGGATGACTGACCTTCTCACCTTATCCCTAAGGGAGACGCCAGCCACCCTGCGGAGAAAACCCACCTCGGCCGCTTGTATCCGCAATCTCGTTCTTTCGGTCATGACTCATCCTTCATGACCATAGGTGAGGGTAGGAACGAAAATGGCCCGGTAGACAGAGAGCTTTGCCTTCTGGCTCAGCTCTCTTTTCATCACAACGGTGCGGTAAAGCGACTGCAGTACCGCTCCCGCTGCTCCGATTCTCCGGCCCATCTCACGCTCCATTGTTCCCTCACTCGAGAACAAGACCCCGAGATACTTGCAATTAGAACCACATCATCTGCAAAAAGCAGTGGTGCAATCCTTAGTCCACCAAACTGCAGACCCCCTCCCCCACGACTATGCCTGAAAATCCAACCATTTCATTTCATTTCAAACCTTTTATTTATCCAGGTGTATCCCATTGAGATCATTGATCTCTTTTTCAAGGGAGACCTGCTAAACCATGTATATTACAAACAGGATTGGTGACAAAGCGCAGCCCTGGCGGAGGCCAACCCTCACCGGAAATGGGTCCGACTTACTGCCGAGGACCCGGACACAGCTCTCGCTTTGGGAGTACAGAGATTGGATGGCCCTGAGTAGAAACCCCCTCACCCCATACTCCCGCAGCACCTCCCACAGTAACTCCCTGGGAACCCGGTCATACGCCTTCTCCAAGTCTACAAAACACATGTAGACCGGATAAGCGTACTCCCAGGCCCCCTCCAGGATCCTTGCTAAAAAGCTGATCCGTCGTTCCACAACCAGGACGGAATCCGCATTGTTCCTCCTCAATCTGAGATTCGACAATCGGCCTGACCCTCCTTTCGAGTACCTTAGAGTACACTTTCCCGGGGAGGCTGAGTAGTGTGATGCCTCTGTAATTGGCACACACCCTCTAATCCCCCCTTTTTGAAGGTTACTCAAGAATAAAGTTTCACATGTGTGCCTTGTTTATTATGGTTGTTTTAGTTTTGTGAACAAATTATTTGTTGGAGGTTTTATTATTTTCTCAAAATCATTGTCGACTACACTGTTAAAGGGAACACAATAAACTGTGTGCAACATCTAATGATCAAACAGCAGTAGGTCACCTTGCCTACAGGCATCATGGCTGCACTGGCCCATCAACCAAATCTGCAGCAGTCAATTAAAGTGAACCCAGCGTTGGTGGAAACACAGAGCTTACACAAGTGGGGAGAAAGGAGGACTAGATGTGTCATCCTTTTTATCCTTGCCCTCATTCTATATTCTTCAGTTGTTTTCATGCAGCGTGTGAATGATGGCTTCCTACATTTAGCTGCTGCAGATTAGCATACACCTCTGAGCTGAGAGCAAATTCAAGATCAAGAGATGAGAAGGGCAAACTGTGCATGTTTTTCTTTAGAGGTTACTTTGTAGTGTAATATTTCTGACGTGGTACTTTTACATGGATTGGTTTATGAATTACAATGGGAAAAGAAAAGTGAAAATGCTGAGTGATTCATCAAAAATTCACAACTGATGACTTACAGATACACACATTTTGAGTAGTAGTAGTAGTATTAGCAGTGGCGAGCCGTGACTTTTATACCTGGGCCCTCTGACTATGTCATCACTATCACTGACATGAGCCGTCATGAATGAACTTATGCAAATCATAAATCTATCGATTCGATTTATGATTTGAAAATTATAAAAGTAGGGTAGACATGTGGATATTATCCGGCTGAACAAAACGTGCATTTATCTAACAGGTTAGTTCCACAGACCTTATTTCGAGCTATTTTCCAAAACCCTATGGAGAAATCCCATTGCTTTTTTGTCGAGGAAACCCGAGCGCAGCTTACTTCCGGGTTTTAGGACGCGTCACTGCACCACTCTGTTACAACCTTCCAAAGGCTGGAACAAATAGGGAGGCCACACAGAGTTAAATGCAAAATATATGTTTATTTAACAGGTTTATAGAAGAACACCTCTGATGAATAATGTATGTAAGAATCAGACTGTCAGTAGTGTGAGCAGTGTGTGGGTGTGTGGAAGGGTGTTGTAGCATGTTGGAGGGTGCATCACCTAACACAGGCTGTAGGCTGAGGTTGCTGCAGCATGCCAGGATCTGAATCAGAGAGTGATCCTTGCAGCTGGGCAACCTTTATACCTTCTTGTGGCTCCGCCTCTAGATGGGCGGGCACAAACAGGACAACACTCCCAGTACCTGCCAGAGGACAGCAAGGCAGGGAGCACAGCCAGGCAGAAGGGGGGAGGGGTCGTCACACCCCCTCCCTTAAAATGGAGGACCCACTAGGATCCTCCAACCTGAGGCACAAAAACACAACCACCAAACACAATAGACACAACCAAAGTTAACCTTGAAATGTTCATACAACCTGCAAGCACATCTGTAGCCTCTTGCTCAACCCCTCAGCAACTTTGGTACCTAAGAAGCATTTTAAGAGAGGGCAAAACAGAAAAAACAGACACCCCTGCAGGGAGAAAAACACTAGTTAACCTAGGAGGTTATAGCCCTGGACATGGCATCAGCCACTGTATTATCCACACCTTTGACATGCCTAATGTCCAGATGAAAAGGCTGGAGGAAGAGACACCAACGCATAAGGCGTTGATTTGGATTCTGGAGCGAGTGCAGAAAGGTTAGGGGGTTATGATCTGTATAGATCACCAAGGGCCCAACTCCACTCCCAACATACACCTCAAAATGTTTTAATGCCCAGATGAGTGCCAGTGCCTCCTTTTCAATGATCGAATTGTTTAATTGATGAGAGTTACATTTCTTAGAGAAGAAACTTACCGGGCATTCGGAGCCGCTCTCATAAACCTGCGCGAGTACTGCCCCAGCTCCAACCTTACTAGCATCCACATGAAGAATGAAGGGCTGGTCCATCTGGGGAGCTGCTAGGACAGGAGCCGAGCACAACACAGTTTTCGCAGCCTCAAAAGCCTGTTGACATCTAGGAGACCATTCAAACCTGACCTTAGGGCTGAGAAGAGAGGTGAGGGGCGCAACCACCGTAGAGAAATTCTGACAGAACCCACGATAGTACCCCACCATGCCCAGAAAACAAGAGAGTTCTTTTCTGGTTGTGGGAACAGGGAACCGGTCAATTGCCAGCACCTTTGCCCTCACTGGCTTAACCTGTCCTTGGCCAACTACTTTACCCAGGTAGGTGACCGTTGCCTTAGCAAACTCACACTTTGCCAAGTTAACGGTCAGACAAGCCCAGGCAAGACGTTCAAACAGCGCATTAATGTGTTGGAGATGTTCCTCCCAAGTGTCACTGTATACCACAACATCATCCAGATACACAGCACAGCCAGCAAGACCTGACACCACCTGGTTCATCAGGCGTTGAAACGTGGCCGGGGCATTTCGTAACCCAAATGGCATTACGGTGTATGAGTACAACCCACTGGACGTGATAAATGAGGCGATCTCCCGAGCTCTTGCCGTTAACGGGACCTGCCAGTATCCCTTTAGCAGGTCAAATTTACTGACAAACTTAGCAGAACCGACCTGTTCCACACAGTCCTCCATGCGAGGGAGTGGAAACGAATCAGGTTTGGTCACTAAATTCACCTTGCGGAGATCAGTACATGGTCTAAATGTATCATCTGGTTTCGTAACCAGCAAACAAGGAGAAGACCAACTAGAAGCACACGGCTCAGCAATGTTATTCTCCAGCATATACTTAACTTCTGCCTCTAAATGCTCTCGTTTGTCCGGAGACATGCGGTAAAAACGCTGTCGTACCGGTTTAGCATCACCCACCTCAATATCGTGTTCTATAAGGTGGGTGCGAGATGGAGTGTCTCCAAACAGGCAGGGGTAGTTTTTAACTAGATCGACCAACTCTGTGCGCCGCGGTTCGGTTAAATGACCCAGCATTCCACCCAGATTAGCCAGTGACTCCAAATTCTTAAGCCGTCCTCTTAACAGACCATCGTCTGGGGAATACTCCTCTTCAACCTTAACCCCTGCCCCCACATCCAGAGATGGTGACGGGTGACCCACTGTCACCACTGCAGCATCTGAGGAAACAGAACAAACCACACCTGGCACAGGTTTACGGGAAAAATACGGTTTAGCAAGTTTATATGGCAAAACTGCACCGACTTCTTCCGGTCAGGGGTCGCTATCAAATAGTTGAGGTCTGACAACTTCTTGGACACTGTATAAGGGCCAGAGAACTTGGCCTGAAACGGGGAGCCAACTACAGGCAGCAGTGCTAAAACCTGATCCCCAGGACTCAACTCACAAAGTTCTGCACGTCGATCATAGAGGCTTTTCATTTTAGTTTGAGCAGACTGTAGCTTTTCTCTTGCCATTTGATTAGCCCGATACAAGCGGACGAGCCCCCACTTGTTACAACCTTCCAAAGGCTGGAACAAATAGGGAGGCCACACAGAGTTAAATGCCAAATATATGTTTATTTAACAGGTTTATAGAAGAACACCTCTGATGATTAATGTATGTAAGAATCAGACTGTCAGTAGTGTGAGCAGTGTGTGGGTGTGTGGAAGGGTGTTGTAGCATGTTGGAGGGTGCATCACCTAACACAGGCTGTAGGCTGAGGTTGCTGCAGCATGCCAGGATCTGAATCAGAGAGTGATCCTTGCAGCTGGGCAACCTTTATACCTTCTTGTGGCTCTGCCTCTAGATGGGCGGGCACAAAGAGGACGACACTCCCAGTACCTGCCAGAGGACAGCAAGGCAGGGAGCACAGCCAGGCAGAAGGGGGGAGGGGTCGTCACAACTCTATAGAGTGGCGAATTCACGCCCATCTACTTCCGGTCCATGGGACCTTATTTCGGAAAAATAATGTATTGAAGTCAATGGAGAGAGAAAACGTATCTTTCGATCCCGTTTGAATTGTGCCATGAATTACACATGATGTTTGTAAATCTTAAAAAATCATTTCCATGCCAAAAAATCACAGTTTGTCGTAAAACTGTTGAAATATAAGACTATGAAAAATACGCAACTAGAAAAACTACAAATCTCAGAGCCGCGTAAGTGATGTCACAATTGTTTTCCTCCACTAAGAGATAGCTAAGATAAGATAACTTTAACAAGATGCCTGTGTGCTTAGTACCAGGTTGTTATCATACCAGCAATGGGTCTTGCTCGTTCTTTCGCTTCCCGTCTGATGAAAGGACCAGGAGTGGCTGGATCAAGTTAGCTACCTAGCTAGTAGCTAGCACGTTAGTTAGCATTACAGCCTTGTCATTTTTATTAGCCTTAATATGAAGTAACATCAAGTAACCCAACATGTTAAACAGTAGAGTAGTAGTCATATTTCATGAACCATTTGAAGAGTACTGTCACCGGTGTGATCATTCTATAATACACAATTTAAGCCCGGGGGAGAAATGCTAACGCTAGCATCGGCGATCGCCGATTTGTTCTACTTCATGCTATCTGCACAAATGGTTGACATGAAACATTAAAAAGACCAGGCAGTTCAGAGAGAATCAAAGGAAGGCAGGCAGGCAGCTTTACATGACATTCTTCTGGATGTGTTTCCTTGTGGTGATAGTGAGGGTAGTCAATCGTTTTGTTGACAAGACGGTAGTGACGGCCATCTTGGTGACGTCTGTGTTGTTGTGCGAGACCAGAGATGTAGTTCATTGAGCGTTTCACACAAACAAATGTGTTACTTCACAGTTTTGACTAGCAAAATTATCTTTTAAATTGACAAACATCATATGTGTAATTCGTGGCACAATTCAAACGGGATCGAAAGATAATCTTTCTCTCTCCATTGACTTCAATACATAATTTTTTCGAAATAAGGTCCCATGGAGGTCCACCGGAAGGGGAGGGACTTCGCCACTCTATAAAACACATGCATAAACTTCACAGCGGGCGGAACTTGTCATAAAGTCCGCGAAAATAAAGCCCACCCATTTAGAGGGAAGATATGATTGGTCAATTGTACTGTAATTTGACATTACTCTCTCATTGAGTTACTATAGCTGGCCCTCTGTGAATTTACAGGAGGACAGTAAATCGCAGAGAGGGCCAGACGAGCTTCTTTCATTTAACCCTTCACATTCCAACAGAAACTGAACAGGCATATTTGAAGGATTTATTTCTTTGGAAATGTTATTTTAAATACAATTAAATCAAATTATTTTTTGTAAAACTAATGAAAAATATAACTAAACAAATATTTGTAAAACAAATATTTAAAAAAATATGTTTTTTTTAATGTTTTCAAATATTATTTTTTAGAATATCTTAGGCCCTCAGAGAGGGCCCTGACGGCTCGCCAGTGAGTAGTAATAGTAGTAGCAGTAGTTTACTTTACTATTTTCATTTTATCCAGCCTTTGCCGGATCTAGCCTTTTTTCCAAGCAAAATGTGATGTCATATATGAAAGTGATCATGCATCATCATACATTTATAAAATAAGATACTATTTAACAGTATAAAGTTAGATATTGCACAACCTGCACCGAGTGGCGGTTCTACGGGGTGGCATGGGGTGGCAGCTGCCGCCCTAGTTGCCACCCCAGTTGGCAGCTTTGTTTTGAAAGATATGTGTGGCTGAGTGGACGTCTGTCGCCTGTCAGCGCAACTAACATGATGCCGTTATAATATAATATAATAATGAAGGGCGGTACCGGCCTTCAGCGAACCGAGCGGGACATAGTCTCAATTTGTGGGACGCGGGACAAATGATAAAAATGCTGTGTGTGCAGTCCCGCACAAAGAGGGACACTTGACCACCACCACACACACACACACACACACACACACACACACACACACACACACACACACACACACACACACACACACCACACACACACAACACACACACACACACACCACACACACACACACACACACACACACACACACACACACACACACACCACACACACAACACACACACACACACACACACACACACACACACACACACACACACACACACACACACACACACACACACACACACACACACGGTGCTGCCCCTCACACACCACACACACACGGTGCTGTCTTCCTGGTCATCTTAACTGTGTTACTCTGGGTTGTATGTAAATGAGCTGTGCGGGTGCCCTGACGTGATTGGCTGCCATCTCCTGGTCCGCCTCCTGAAGATTGTGATTGGAGCACACCGGCCCGACGCACCCCAATCGCAACGCACAGCCGGCGCACACCTGCTGGAGATAACTACAAAGCTGGGGACAGCTATCACTCGGGGGTCTGTATTGTGGGACAGATGCCTCACGCCTCTCATTGTGATACTGCCATCTTTTGTGATTCCTTAGACTGCCTAGCAGTGTGTATTCTATGCCTCGTTAGACTGCCTAGCAGTGTGTTCAGTAGGGTTTCTGTGCGAGTACACTGATTAGCAGTGTGTCGTAGTGTTCTGTGTTTAGTATAGGGTTTGTGTGTGTGTAGTGTGAAGTTTTCTTTTCAAAATACCAAAGAGATCATGCATTTTAGCCATGCCTCATTTTCTCTTTTCCAGCAGTGTTTTTGCAAGGGCTGATTCTGTGACGTAGCTTTAATGCAAATGAGCTGCAGCTGACCACGCCCCCCTGCAGGAGAGGGGAGCGTGCTTTGATATCAGCTGCTGGGCTGTCAGAAGAGGGGGAGAAAAAGAGATCTCCGTCCTCCGTGTTTTATTCTTATATGATTATATAGAGTCATTATTCATTTTTTTTAAAGCTCAATAAATAACAAAGAAGACCTTTGACTGGCACTTTTCTAATTTTGTCCGGAAGACTTAAACTTTAACGGACATGTTGACCGGCGAAAAAAAATCTAGTTCATAAACATGTCCGTGGTAAAATGTTTAGAACACACAAGCAGAAATCTGCCGGAGTCTTCTGCCACAGATTCTTGTCTTTTTCCTGGGATGGCATTGCATGCAGTCCCTTGTCCCGATTCTTGCAGCCAACAACAGCACAACGTTTAACTCCCTTAGACAACCTGGCAAGAGCAGGCAAACACACAGATGTGACTGGGGGAGATTTAGCTTTCCGACAGCCTGTATGCGAATGAGAAGTTGGGTAATGGCCGTGGCTCAACCTCTCATCCCCTGATAGATGGAGAGTTGCCCATATAGGCGGAGCACCCCTTTTCTGATGTCAGAGAAATTCAAATCAGCTCCGTTGCAGCACCGTTTTTAGAGATTTAGGTATGGAGGAAAAGACAGAGGGTTGTGTTTTCCTGACACTTGGTGAGTTCCCTGACACACCAGGGACACATATTCTGTATAAGAGACGTACAAAAGTGCATTTTGCATGATGGGTCCCTTTTAAATATTTATTAGGATATTAAAAAAATCATGCTTCAAAAAAGTGGGGGCTCCAAATAAGTGGGGGGACGGCGATCCCCCGCATCCAACGACCACTACACCACTGGTTAAGATGATGACCTTACGTGTGTAAAACATTTTTCGTCTTTGTGGGGGTCTGCCCCCAAAAAATTGTTTCCAGTCCTGAGAAAGTCAAATAAGACGGTGTGTAAAACTTCACTGCCCAGCCAATAAAAAGTAACCACTTTGATTTAACTAGGCCAGTAGGTAAGGACTTTCCACTGCTAACTGCAGCGATGTTTATGTTTTAGCTGAATACACGTTTTTTTAACCCTAACTGATGCAGTTAGTCACTTCTTTAATGTTTGTTCTTTCTGAAGAAAGCATCTGCAGTCTCCGAAGCCTGATAAGGATGTGTGTGTACAAAACAAACAAACTCTTACTGATATGTGCTGGGTCCAGGCTCAAGGGCGTATGGCACTCTCAACTCTTTCCAGGACATGCCGGGGCCCTGCCTGCCTATAGCTTTGCCGATATCTGTGTTGATAGGTAATAGATTAAAAGCGGTGAATCATCTTAGGAAACAGGAAGCGCTCAAACGTTTGTGTGAGTTATCTAATTTAGCATTGAGTCCATGTCAGCCACAGCTTGTTACAAAAAACATGACTGATAGTGTGTTTAACAAACTTAAACTTGCTTTATTAAATGTCAGGTCTTTGGCAGGAAAAACATTTTTAATCAATGATTTTATCACTGAGCACAATCTCGATTTATGTTTTAACAGAAAGTTGGATTGAACAAAAATAACAGTGCAGCTGTTCTTATCGAATCAACCCCTCCCAACTTAGTTTTATGAGTCAGGAAAGAATGCATAAGAAAGGGGGTGGAGTTGCTATTCTGTTCAATGATTCCCTTCAATGCAGGAAGACATCTTATGGGAACTTTGATTCTTTTGAATATGCTGAAATATGCTGAAATGCTCCTCTCGAGCTCTGTTCCTAAATATCTATAGACCACGCAAATACTGTGCAAGGTTTTTTGATGACTTTACTGAACTGCTGTCTATAGTGTGTATTGACTTTGACCGTCTAGTCATTGTTGGTGATTTTAACATCCATGTTGACAACCCCCAGGACAGAGGGGCTAAAGAACTGTTTTGTGTTCTTGATAGCTATGGACTGACTCAGCATGTGACGGAGCCACGCACAATAAGGGGCACACTCTGGACTTAATTATCTCAAAGGGTCTGAATATCTCTAAGGTTGTGGTGACTGATGTTGCACTCTCTGATCATTCCTGTGTTTTCTTTGAGAGCTCTATTTCTGTTCACAAAAATGTTCAAAAAGAGGTAACCACAAAGCGATATTTAACAGAAAATACTAGGGAAATGTTTACTCAGAATTTTTCTTCCACACTTGCCCCTGCTAACATCTCAGTAAATGAGCTAGTAGATCATTTTAATTCAAAAATAAAAAATGTGATAGATGCCATTGCTCCACTAAGGTAAAGAAAGTGACTGGGAAGAAAATATCTCCATGGAGAAAGGCCATGACCGTGAAAACAGAAAAAAGAGAATGTCGAAAAGCTGAACGCAGGTGGCGAAAAACAAATCTTCAGGTTCACTTTGAAATCTATAAAGAGAGACTTGGCCTTTATCATTTGGAATTGAAAAACGCACGACAATCGTTCTTCTCTGACATCATTACCAAGAACAAAAACAACGCACGTGCCTTGTTTGCTACCGTCGACAGACTAACTAACCCCCCAGTGTCAGTAGCCTCTGAATTTCTATCCACCAGGGCGTGCAATGATTTTGTCTCCTTTTTCACTGACAAAATTCAGAAAATCAGACAAGCAGTCAGTGCCTCTGCATCAGGAACAGCAAATGTTGTCTCTGTGTCCACCTAATAAAAATTCAAGCACCATGACACAATTCCATCAGATTAATGATAAAAACCTAGAGGACATTATACAACTTCTGAAGTCCTCCTCCTGCTGCCTTGATATTATTCCAACAGGATTTTTCAAAGATGTTTTGCCTTGCATGGCCTCAGATCTACTTCATATAGTAAACAAATCTCTTCACTCAGGATTTTTCCACAGGCCCTGAAAACTGCAGTCATTAAACCGTTCTTAAAAAAGAATAATCTCGATGCTTCAGTAATGAACAATTACAGGCCCATATCAAACCTGCCATTTCTAGGTAAAATCATTGAAAAAGTTGTTTTTCAACAGTTGAGTAATTTCTCGCATTTAAATAACTGTTTCGATGTGTTTCAGTCAGGCTTTCGTCCAAACCACAGCACTGAGACTGCTCTTGTAAAGGTCTTTAATGACATCCACTTAAACACAGACAGTGGCAGAACTTCAGTGTTAGTATTATTAGATCTCAGTGCTGCGTTTGACACTGTTGACCACAGCATATACTAGACCGACTGGAAAAACTGGGTGGGACTTTCGGAAACAGTTCTAAATTGGTTTGAATCCTACTTAAAGGACAGAAAACAACTTTGTTTCTATAGGTACATACACATCTGAGTTGACAAATATGACATGTGGGGTACTCAAGGCTCCATCTTGGGGCCTCTTCTCTTTAATGTCTACATGCTACCACTGGCTCAGATAATGAAAAACAACAAAATAAGTTACCATAGCTATGCGGATGACACACACATTTACGTAACCATTTCACCAGGAGACTATGCTCCAATTCAAACACTGAGTAAGTGCATTGAACAAATCAATGACTGGATGTGTCAGAACTTTCTCCAATTAAACAAAGATACAACTGAGGTAATGGTTTTTGGAGCCAAGTCGGAACGTATAAAAGTAGCGCTGAGCTTCAGTCTGCAATGTTCAAAACAACAGATAAAGCCATAATCTAGGTGTAGTCATGGACTCTGACCTGAGTTTCAACAGTCACATTAAAACAGTTACTAAATCAGCCTACTATCACCTAAAGAACATATCTAGGATAAAAGACTAATGTCACAGCAGGATTTGGAAAAACTTGTCCATGCTTTTATCTTCAGTAGACTCGACTACTGTAATGGTGTCTTCACAGGTCTCACTAAAAAATCTATTAGAAAGCTGCAGCTGATTCAGAACGCCGCGGCTCGAGTCCTCACTAACACTAAGAAAGTGGATCACATCACTCCTGTTCTGAAGTCTTTGCACTGGCTTCCTGTGTGTCAAAGAATAGATTTCAAAAATACTGCTGCTGGTTTATAAAGCACTGAATGGTTTAGGCCCAAAATACATTTCTGACCTCCTGCTAAATTATGAACCATCCAGATCTCTCAGGTCTTCAGGGACTGGTCAGCTTTCTGTCCCCCTGAGTCAGAACTAAACATGGTAAAGCAGCATTCAGTTATCATGCTCCAAATATCTGGAACAAACTCCCAGAAAACCTGCAGGTCCGCTGCAACTCTGACTACTTTTAAATCCAGGCTGAAGACTTTTCTTTTTGTCGCTGCTTTTAATTGAACTATTCATATCTTAGACTGCACTGTAACTTTTATCCATGTACTTTTTCTTTTAATGTTTAATTGAACTATTCATATCTTAGACTGCACTGTAACTTTTATCCATGTATTTTTTCTTTTAATGTTTATTTTATTAGCTTTTCTTTTTAATGACTTATTTTAAATGCCATTTTCTTAATGTCTTTAATTTTTTTGTAAAGCACTTTGAATTGCATTGTGTTGAAAAGTGCTATATAAATAAACTTGCCTTGCATTGCCTTAATGTAAAGTCAAGGTTGTAACTGTTTGCAATGAAGTTGTGGGGCGCTGAACTGTTCTTTTGATTCTTTTGATATATGATAGTAATTACTTGTCTTTCAAATTTGAAGGACGGTGAGCAAGCATCTTGAAGAACATTCATCATTAACTCCTCCAAAATATATAGTTTATTTAATAATAACACTGAATATGTGAATCATAACAGGGATTGACAGCTGATAGGAATAATATGATTGTTAATAGTATCATATTAATTCAGACAAACCATTGACGAGACAGTTAATTAATGTACTTATTGCAGCAGTCTGCATAGATTTGGTAACCCCTGCTGGTCTAAGAGTGAGACAAACTCATTCAGTTATTGTTCAGTTAAAATTCATTAAATTATGTCTGCCACCTTAATCAGTGGCGGCGCCAGGGGGGCTAAAGCACCCCCCAGGATAGCCATAGCAACCCCCTAGCAACCCCCCAAGAAATGTATGTGTATTTCTGAGGCAAACGTTTATATGATCATGATAGGTATAAAAAAAATAAGAGCATATACGGCCCGCGAGACCATTTGGTATGGCCCTCGAGGTAATTTATAAACACACGCAAAAAAAAAGAAAAAAAAAAAAGAAATCTAGACCGCAAAATAATTAAACAAGCGATACTTGTTTTTCCTGGCAAAGGTCATGGTCCTTGAACAACAACACGAGCCTAACGTGTCATCACGTGTTATATGTCTCGTCTGACAGGGGTGCAGTTCTGACGGAGAGCACCAGAACGCCGCTCCGGGACTTTAAAAATTGCAGTACCCATAAGGAGCCGTACACATGCCGCAGTGTCTGCGTGGCTGTGTCTTTAGTTGAAAGCCCAGTGGCGATCTGCTCATCTGTCACACAATGATCATACAGTCAATAACTTCACTGTTATTAGCATCTGGTTAGCTAGCTATGCTAAACGAATCTGAGAAGCTTTTTCTACAACCAGTGAGGGTAAGGCACATCTTATATGATCATTATAGTTATACAAATAAAACCAGGTATAACATACTATATGACAGTACAAAACAAGTTGTTATAATAAACAACAATACAGTTTAAAAGGAGAGTGATTTGGAAAATATTCATAAGAAAAAGTAAATCTGCTTACAGTTCTGTTTCATATGGGTGTTGAGATGTATCCATAGATCTCTTCATTTTGCTCTCAAAGTGCACCAGATTGATGCTTTCAACTTCCCGGAGCATGCCCCCCCCGGACCCCCCTAGAGGAGGTTAGGTCCCCCCCCCCCCACACACTTAAATCATGTTCACATGGATAGGAAACTGAATACATTTGCACACATCTTGTTGTCCATATCTTTCTGTTTGGTGGTCATGCCACAACCGTGCACGTGCATGCATGCGTGAGTCATGGCAAGATATCTGGACTAAGAGGTTGCTTTTTCTTTGCAAAGCATGAAAGAAAGGCCAAATTAATGGGCTTTGATTTTTAAGCAGAGGTCAATCATTTGTACGGCCCTCGGAGGATGTTGAAAACATTGAAATGGCCCTTGAGAGGAAAAAGGTTCCCCACCCCTGCCCTAGAGTATGTGAGGTCCACTCCCCACTTATAAAAAAAGTTGTACTTTACCCTGCTTACACCTATATGCCGTGAGCTGATTATCGAGCCTTCATTGTAACAGTCGCGGGTACACTGTGTATGTGCGTGTGGGTTCAAATCAACTGTAGCACCCGGGACATTAATGGGAAACCCTAAATGTTTGAGAACCCTCTATGAAACCTCAAGCTACCCCACAGCACCCCCAAAAGAAAATCTCTGGCGCCGCCACTGCACCTTATATATTTTATATTTAAGGCTTTACTGATTTGCCACAATAATGTCACCTAATGTTATTGAGTTCAAATATAAATATTGTGGCTTTCCAAGTTCACATTGATTGATGTGACTGCGATTAAATCAGCATATACTTCTGCCAGGGGATGCCACCCCTCAAATTCTCCTGCCACCCTCTTGCAACCCCATGAATATTTGTCTTGATCTGCCCCTGCCTCCACCAGCTGTAACAGTCAAATGTGTTTCAACATCAGTAACAACATTCTAATAATCTGATATAACTGTATATGATAACATAACTTCCTGAAACCCATGAATTAGTCTAATAGAATATTCAGAATTCATTTTGATGGTAACTATTTTGTAATTTGTTTGTGACACGAGTATTTGTTAGACTCTATTGTTGGTAGGCCTACTTTTCGCACCCATACACTGTATATGTAAAGCTCCCAACACTGATCTGGTCGTACCTGATTTCAGTAACACCTGTTCCAGAAGTAGTTTTATTCTGAAATTTGGTACCGGAAGCGAATGCGTAGTGCTTTAAATATGAATGTAAACGCTACCAACAGCTCACATCGAGGAATGAACACGAGTCTGCAGACTCCCCTTCACTGCAGGAGGCGTGACTGTTTTACAGGGGTTTGTTGGAATTAATAGTTTTTCGGGAGACAGTTTACTTCACTCCGACAACCGTTAAAAGACACGTTTCTGAGAAAGAAGCTCTCATCTTTCAGCGGTAAGTTACAGCGGTTTATTTAACGTACAGCAGCCTACAGTTTACAAACAGTACCTTCATACAGCAGTGTTTACGTTTGTATTAACTGCTGCTTAATTATTTACTCCTGAAAATACGTTAAATTAATGATTTTGGCAGCTATATTCACCAACTTTCATATGTGTAACCACAGTTTAGTGTTCATTGGTGACCGTAAAAACTTGTGATAAATTAATATAGTGATAACTATATATAGGCTATCATTGTTAAAAATGAATGAGAACAAGGCTAATTTCGGTGCAAGAGTTTAAATAGGCTAACTTTTGATAACGGCAGCATATTTTATTTTGAAAAAAAAGACAATAACTTGCTATACGTGTCTAACGCCTAGATAGAGTTGTACAAAAATAAATAAATGGAATCACAGTTTGATGTTCCACTAAATAATTTGGGACAGGGTTGAGTTCACTGTTATCTGTATAGGCAGAAACAAGATTTTGTAATTATTATTATTATTATTATTATGTATTAACCAAATGAACATGTCAGCCGATGAGTCACAATAAATCAAAGTGTAGAAATGCACAATATAGCCTACGTATTTTTGAGGTCTATTACATAAGAGCACTGACTAGCTCTTTGCACACTGTAAAAGATTCTGCTCAGAACATATCTTTCACAATTCTTTAATAATAACAACAACAATTAAGAATTTTAAATTTTTCTTTATTTAACCAGGATAGGTTAAGGTTAGGATAGGATGTTACAGTGTTTGTTTATGTGGGGCTGCAACCTATTTCTTTCTGCTGATTATTTTCTCAATAAATGATTTAATAAAACTCTCAGATCAGACAAAGAAGGATAGAGGAAAATCTTCACATCAGAGAAGCTAAAAAAAAAAATACATTATTTGCGTGAGTTTAATTCCAAAAACTGACTTGAATGGTGAATCAGATATTGAGAGTCTTCGATTATTTTATTGTTTTTCTCATGTTACATGTTTATATTGGGACCAGTGATTGTGCTCTCAAACATCCTTCAGCACCAGCCTCAAATATCTTATTGGATGGGATATCTATTGTTCTGATATATAAATATAGATAATGCAGGAGTATCAGTAACACAAATATAGAGAAAGTACAACCACCAAGGCAGTTAGGATATCAGAATCAGAATACCTAGGCTAAAAACCAAATTCTCTGTTGACAATTCACTAGCCAGCTTTATGTTTGGAGAAAAATTAAAATGTCTAAATAATAGTTGAGTATCTGCCATGGCGGTGAGTGGAGTGGCCAAACGAGCATTTGGCTGCGGGAAGTTGCTACTTCACAGCTTTTTACGTCTGTGCAACACATACTCTGACCCTTTGCAGGTTTTTTGTTTTTCTTCTGAGAGCCTTATTAGCCTGTTATTGAGAGACTCATCTTATTTTCTGTGTGAAGTTTTCTCTGCGTGCATAAATTAGTTTGGCACATCAATGCTCACCATCTGCATGAAAAATAATGTTCAGGACAGCAATGCCAAAAGGGGTTGTGTTACATAGCTTACAAGTTAAAGGGAGAATCCACCCTAAATTCACCCGATGGCCGTTTTGGCCAAGCTTACTTATTATTCTTTTTAAATAATCAATAAAGCCTTTAGTCTAAAAAGTGTCAGAAAATAATACGACACATGCATTGTAATGTGAAAGCCCAATGTGAAGAACCAACAGTCCAAAACTGAAGAATATAAGATTTAAATGAATGTAAATCAGGGGAGAAAAAGCAACAACAGGCATTAGCATTAGCCATTCTAGCAGCCTGGCTTTAGAGAAGACAATCTGTCGATCTGTGTGTCCAACACTTTGGTCCGCACTGAAATATCTCAAAAACTACTTAATACATTCTTCCTACAAAATGTACAAATTTAGATGCTTCTCCTGAGGATCTTAAGTGCCACCATGACGTTGACATTTTGTTTGACATCACCTCTAGGGCCACCAAGAGGTTGACAGTGGTAGTGTTGTTGTGGCTAGCATTGTTGTGGACTCTCTGTCTTGTTCATTGATAAAAGATTAACTAATCTTCTAAACTGTTCCTTATGAATTGACAAACCGACTGTTGGTTTCCAAACCTATATTCTTTGTATATTTCCTGCGTGTGAAAGGATTTTAAAAGTTGAAATTGTTGTGTCAGTTTGTCTCCCAGTCAGTGGCGGCGCCAGAGATTTTCTCTAGGGGGGTGCTGTGGGGTAGCTTGACGTTTCATAGAGGGTGCACCAGCGCTACAGTTGAATTTTCTACTGTAACACTCCCCACACGCACACAGTGTACCCGGCGACTGTTACAATGAAGGCTCGATAATCAGCTCACGTAAGCAGGGGTAAAGTTGCTATTTTTTCAAGTGGGTGGTGGACCTCACCTCCTCTAGGAGGGTCCTCACCTCACATAGTGGGGTCCAGGGGCATGCTTCCCCGGGAAGATTTTTTTTAAATATTGAAGTTAAAAGCATCAATCTGGTGCACTTTGAGAGCAACATTAAGAGATCTATGGATACATCTCTCAACACCCATATGAAACAGAACTGTAAACAGATTTTCTATTCTTTATAGATATTTTACAAATCACTCCCCTTTTAAAACAAACCGTTTGAGACCCACTGAGATAACTAGACTAAAGTTAACTATCTAAACACTGAGAGTCCTTTACTTCACCTGAGCTGAGGTTTACCTGAGAGACTCTCCGTCTGACAGGAGAGAGTTCTCCCTCCACCTTGTTGTTGAAAAAGCTCCTTATATCCGTTAGCTTGGCTAGCTAGCACCAGAATGCTAACCACAACGATCTCCGGTAGATACCCACCGGTGCGCCGAGCTCTCTCTCTCACTCGCTCGCGCAGGCACACAACATGGCTCGTGCCACACACGCACACCACACACACACACACACACACACACACACACACACACACACACACACACACACACACACACACACACACACACACACACACACACACACACACACACACACACCACACCACACACACACACACACACACACACACACACACACAACACACACACACACACCACACACACACACACACACACAGCACACACACACATAGAGAGATATAGCAGAGCTTTGAATGAAACACAGAGACCCAGAAGTCAGCTACTTGTATTCACGAGGCTATGCTATTATGTGCAGAATTCCTCTCGCTTTCAGGTGGACGTTTAAGGACTAAAAAAACGATCAATTTTTCACTTTGCTGTTAGCAAATAATGTGGCGCTCTAGCTAACAGGAAGTCACTCAAGTGTCACAAAGTAATTTAGCCTATGGGTAGGTCAAAAATCGAATGGGTGCTGGCCATTGGCCTAATCATATCACCTGTGTTGGCTTTATGTTTTTGGTCAAAAATGTGTTTGTTTCACATTTGCATTGATGTAATCAATATTTTTTCTAATTTAATTTAATACAAATTATTATTATTATTTTGAAGAAAAAAAAAAACCACATATTTCTTGGGGGTGCTTAGGGGGGTGCTTTGGCAATCCCTAGCTCCCCCCTGGCGCCGCCCCTGCTCCCAGTTGTCAAGCTCGTGCCACAGAACGTTGCAAATCTGCAGTTTGATTCCAGGACTATTGTTGCATGTCGCGGCCCATTAGTCTACCAATGTTAGCTGTCACTCTCGGCTAAACAATCGATAAATAATCTTTAAAAGAACAAACATATGAGGATAAAACCCTCTCAAATCCAGTCCAGCCACAAGCCATGATTTGATTCTGTTTTTCTTGAGGAGTCCGTGTTGCGCTCGGTCTCACCACCTCACATCCTGAGAGTTCAGGTCGTGTGCTCTCTGGAGGACAGGCATTGTGGCGAGGGGGAACCTCAGGTCCATCTGTCCCTTCTTTTCATGAGCAGCACTGAGGCACTTAGTCTATTTGTGGTACACAGCATGGCCGCTGCAGCCGGAACACAAAGGACAGCAGAGCTCAGGGGGAGCGATACGCAAGGACTGGCTGTTACTTTACTTCCCATCCCCGCCTGCAGAGCGTCTCATGGGGGAGCTATGGGAGGATCGCTGCTGGTGGGACAGAGGTCTGACAAATAGAGCCCTTCATTACTGTAGATTTGAGACGACATAAGGCTGTCAGTGTTCAATTTTCTTTGTTCTTTACTTAGCACATTTTGCCAAAGTTATAAGCACTTTGCTTGTTCTTTTTAAAGAAAAAATAGGTTTGAATATTTCAATTTTTTTCCTTAAAAGTTCATTTACCAATTAATATATTCTTCAATATATAAAATAGTCAGAAAATGTGAAAAACATTAGATCCCTAAGTAGAAAAGGGAACTCTTTAAATTCATTTTTGTTACTTTGACTAACAATCTAAAATCCCCCCCAAAAATGTGTATAACCTTTTTATAATTTCTGTTCCTGAGACAGTTGAATAATTTGTCCAAACAAAAATAATATGCGATTTATTTTTTAGCCAAAACTCAAAATCTTCAGATTGGCAAATTGGCAATTTTCTGCTTTTAAGATTGTAATATTTTGTAAATGAGGTTTTGAACAGTTAATCGGACAAAAAGAGCTGTTGAAAGATGTTACCATGGGAAATTTGAAGAAAGTAGTAGTTGTTTTGGTCCAGAAGCAGCTGTGTTGGAAAGTTCAATACAATCTTTTGGATGGAAGAAACTAGTTTTTCTGCTAGTTTTTATTTATTTTCCGGGTTTCTATGTTCAGAAGGATTTTGTAGGCAAAAAGCCGTAAACGTATCCAGAAAAAATATTAAGAATTCTCTGTAATGGATGTTTTCCTTTTATCATGTGTTAAAACTGCACATATCTTTCTGCTAATGAGACATTCGTGGTAATCTGTTGAAAAAAGGAAGAGGGTCGTTTCCTTGATTTGTTGATTGAATTTGGAGCCTTTAACACGACCTATTCTTCTCAAACATACTGCAGACACATACGGCTCTTTCAAAGGTTTCTGGTTTTAACGAGATTAAATTCAGTCAAAGTGAATTAAAAGGCAGATGGTCTCCCTCCAGAGAGCGACCCCGACCCCGAACTCTGCTCTGCTGCAGCACGAGGGTCTCTACCAGCTCTTCTCTCTCCTGGCTGTCTTTCTCCTAACACATGTTGAGTTCCTGTGTTAGTCAACTACACAACTTATTTAACTGCTGTGTAAGATCTTCACCATAAATTAGAAATGTAAAATATAAGTAAAACAAACATAAAAAAACAAAACAAGCATCACTAAATGTAGCTGGTAAAATTAGGTTTAAATATTCAATATCTTAAAGATTGTTTATGAGACAACACAGAAATTGTTTGTTTAATCTATATTCTACCAAATGACTTTGTTTCTCTGAAGAAGTGCTGTTAAATGGACCTTTGGTGACCAAACATTAACTTTTGGTCAAAAAGTGGTACAAAAACATTCAGTTTCACATAATGGGATCACTTTGATGTCTGATCCTACATGCTGACATTTGTAGTTTCAGTTAAATGTAATTCCTGGTTTGATTTGTGGAACTGTGGTATGTGTAGCAAATATTTAGCACATATTAAAAAATGTTAAACGTACTAACTGAACGAGAAAGAATGTTAACATTAGCTATTTAGCACTAAACCCAAATAACAGCTGGGGCAGATGGAACTTTCATTATATGGTCATACGTCTGTATTGTACAGCCAGGAGACAGATAGCTTAGCTTAGCATAAAGAGTGAAAGCAGGTGAAACAGCTAGCCAGATTCAGTTTGGGTAAACATATAATTGTTTGGCTGTCAGTTAAACTAACGTTTCGAAAATATATATGATACCTTTATATAATACGTTGCATTGTTAAAAACCAATCCAATGAACCTTTATACTTCTGAGATTGTTTTCATACAGGTAATAGTTTGATAATGAAGTTAATGAATCAAAGAGAGAGATGTCTCTCAAAATCACAACTGAAAACCAGCTGTTGGCGCAAAAGGAAAAGTCAGAAGATCAACAAAGTCGGTACGATTCATCCTCTGGGGAACATGAATGTCTGTACAGTTTAGTCTGGACCAAGTGGTTGTATTGCAATAAACGTGGCTATTTTATTTCAGTTTGTATTTGAGGGCTGTTGATCGTTTGAATTTGGTAGTAGGGAATCATGCAGCAGAACGGACATTACATAGATCTAGAAGCTTCTTGACTCAAGCACACCGCAAAGGAAAGTCAAGTTTTCTGAATATTTGTTATCGGAAATAGCAGACCTGACATGTTAACTAATGTTTAGAAAGTCACTCCTGGGTTTAAAAGCTGACTCATTAAATTGAAGAATTTACAATATAACGATAATTATATCCAACAGTACATTGCATGCAGTGTGGTAGCTTTAAGTGCATTCTGCCACAGCAAAATGCTTGGGCACCAGTTGCTGTGATCTTCTAAACACAAAGAAATGGTGCAGCTGTAACACAGTGGCTAAATCACCAGAGCATTTGGCGCCGAGCCACCCCTACACACTGTTAACACGTGGGAGCCAATAACTCAGAGCCTGAATATGTCCGCTGAGGGAAACCAGCAGACAGTATTTCTCCGTTTATTCTCCCAAACCTGAACCAGATGGTTTCTTTTACACAGTGAGGCAATTACAGCGAGAGGAGGCTGCTGCATGTGTGGTCCCGCTCAGACCAGGGGTTCACAACAGAGTTAGATCATCTGCATACAAATTGCTTTTCGTCAAACCCTGTGCATTGATTTCACTTGATGAACAGCTAATAGAAGTGGCGATGTGCAGGTGGGATGCCTCTCTTCTCCGCCTCTGCATCCAACTCTCAGGTTCCTGTGTAATTGGGTCTCTGGAGGATTTACTTTCATCTTTTTAAGGTTTCGACAGCTCAGCACTCTGAAATGACACTGAGGGTACTGAAGTGTTGGCGGCAATTCGGAATTATTCTCTTTTCATCACATCTTCTGAAGCCATTCTTTGACTTTTATAGCAATCCGATAAAAAAAATGAGTCTGGTCAAGATTCTCTGGGTCTATTGTGTCAGTTTATGCACACTCTTGCATATTTCAGGCATTGGTTGAGATTTCAAACCTGCTTGCTCTGACTGACATGCACTGGAGCAGTCATTGTGTCAACTGTGTGAATGAGTTGACTCGTCAAAAAGGCAGAAGCAGCTTTTGATCTTGTTTCATCAGAGTTCATGTTTGAATTTCATCTCAAACATATCATTAAGCACTTCAGAGATGAAAAACGGTTACTCATATATCCTCAAGAAATGTTCAGATGGTGCAGTATTAGTCACCTTCTCACTTGATCTGCACATGAATGTGATTTTGTTTTGTAAAGAAATTGAGCAAGTAAGAAACGGGGAGAAGGGCTTCTTTTTGTGTGGGCAGCAACTGCCGTCAACAGATCTGGTCCTACACATGCGTGAGTCATGTGCCTTCTGTTTGAAAGGCCTGCAGCTTCTGCACAGCTGCCAGCAGAAACCTGTATCTGTGTGCAGGATTAAGAGACCATCACCTGCTCCTTTAAAATGCATTATTATTTAACCTCAACTATAGTCATAATACTTATTTAAGAGCAGTTATTACAGTTCATCCATGGACTGATTCCTTCTGGGGGTTTTTTCTTGGAAGTTTCACCCTGTTTTGTGGAGTTTTTCCTCTTGTAAAGGGGACCTATCATGCAAAATGCACTGTGTACGTCTTTTATACATGTGTCCCCGGTGTGTCAGGGAACTCACCTGGGGTCCTTCTCAGGTCGATTATTTTAATTTCCTCCTCCTCCTCGGTCCTCGGTATCACCGGAAGTTGATTGTCTGCGCCATCTTATTTCTGCTGGAGGATCGAGGAGCGAGGACGAGGAGCAATAATCAAGGAACCACCAGACCATCCTCAGATACTCGCCCCGACCCCTTACTGTGTATCGCTCACTGATTGGACGATGCAGCGCATGCACTGATCTGTTGCTTCTTGACATGAGAGCAGTTTCTCAGCGGAGTGAAGAAAATACATGAAACTCACGAGAGTCCACTCCTCAGTTTATACCGTGTTTTGTTTCAATTCATGTATCATTTAGTTTACAAATATGGGATATATCTGAACAACAAAGTGGTCAAAAATCATTTTATTCATTTATTGGAAACATTTTCATGATTGCTTTTTCGTTATACATTTTAAGAATGGCGTTTATCTTTTTTGAGGATGAGTTCTTATTTTATTTTATTGGCTCTACTTTGATGATACAAATGTATATGTCAGTAAATGTGTGCTAACAGAGGCGGGGGTGTTTGTGAACACAACGGGGACAGAGCTGCTGTCAGACATCAACTGTGCGGCTTCATCACAAACGGACGTCGCTTCACGTGACGCCCCGGAGGAAAGGACGTCCCATTGCTCTTAAAACTCATTTCCCTGCTTCTCGTGGTTTCCTTGCGTCTCTCCATGCTTCCCTGGTGGGAGGGACTAAACGCAGGGAAACGACGCAAGTGAGGGATGCAAGGATTCCATTTAATCGACCTGAGATGGGCCCCAAGTGTCAGAAAACACAACCCTCTCTCTTTTCCTCCATACCCAAATCTCTAAAAACGGTGCTGCAACGGAGCTGATTATTATTTGAATTTTTCTGACGTCAGAAAAGGGGTGCTCCGCCTATATGGGCAACTCTCCACCTATCAGGGGAATGAGAGGTTGCGTGGCATGGTAACAGCATGATAACAGCATGGTAACATGACGCTCGTGCCTCGCCCCCCTCCTTTGCAGGGGGGCGAGGTCAGCTGCAGCTCATTTGCCACAGAATCAGCCCTTGCAAAAACAGGGCTGGAATAGAGCAAATAGAGCAAATGAGGCATGGCTAAAATACATGATCTGTTTGGTATTTTCAAAAAAAAAACGTCACAACATGTTTTATATAGGTATGGCCCTACAATATATTATTCAAATATAGCATGATAGGTCCACTTTAAAATAAAACTCTGGAGGGCGTAAAAATTGCTTGGTAAATAAAAAAACAGATTAAGTTCACTGAGGTCAACTTTGTCCAAGAATAAACAGTATGTACATACACAGCATCACTTTGAAGTACCTTCCCCTACTGCATAGTGACCAGCAACATACTGTACAGTACAAGCACATTGAATGTTGAATACAGGCAAGAGTTTGAGAACAATATTGTTATTTGATATATATGATGTATATTTAAATCTATACAGCACGCCAATATTATTTTGTGTGTGTCTTTCGTAAAAATTTCAGACGAAAAGGGTTTTCGCTGACTTTTTTGTGTTTTGTATATTTAGTTTGAAGTTACAGTCAATCTGGACAAAATCTTAATATCTGAATAAAACATGATACAACTCAAAATTAAATGTTGTTACAGCAGATGCAGTCAAAGTAGGAAAATAATGCAGGTACAAAAACAAAATATGAACAATAAAGATGTGTAATATGGTGTAAAAACAAACAAACACATGTACACAATTCCAGGTAACAAGTCAAATAAATAGTTTTTCTGGTAAATCTGTCCAGAATTCTGAATTTTTAATGTTAAATTCTGAATAAACGACATTCAAAACTTTTGTTTATCCTGATTGTTGCACAGTTTATAATAAATATCTATGATACAGAGTAAAAAAAGATTTTGAAATATTGCATTTTTTTTATCTCTGATCTAAACCCTATTATATTATCAAAAGCTAAGTCAAAGTCAGAGACAATCTCCTTACCCTAAAGCTGCTTTTTTTAAGTTTTTGTTTCTTTGATCCAGAATGAGCTGCAAACAATGGTCTGCTCACCAGCTCCCACGGATCAATACATGTTGGCTCACAGGGGATCGCGGTCATGTCCAATATTAAACAAAAGCTTTGTCGGCGGTGCAATCCGAAACAAAAGAGCAGCTAAGTACAGAAGGATTAGTTTGTGCACTTTTAATTCCGCTGCAGTATTGTCTGTCTCTCTGTCTGTGTGTGTGTGTGTGTGTGTGTGTGTGTGTGTGTGTGTGTGTGTGTGTGTGTGTGTGTGTGTGTGTGTGTGTGTGTGTGTGTGTGTGTGTGTGTGTGTGTGTGTGTGTGTGTGTGAGAGCTGAATAATATGAACTTTACAGCTTCACAGTTAGTCATCTCTATTCATGTGTTTACTGATCAAACACTTCTGCAGTTTTGAATCACGTTTAAAAAAACCTGAATCACGCAGCACTGCATTATTGGAGCATGATGAATCACTCGATTACTAAAGTGAGTTTTTCCCCTTTTTGGCGTTTACCTGATGTACTGTACTGTATGTAGCATACAATACCATCGCAGCAACAACATCCATCATCAATTTGCTGCTCGCATGTGGGGGTTGCTATAGAAACAGCTAGACATGATGTGGACTACAAAGATCACAGTGTGAAATCATCTTTGTTTTGTCTGGAGGGAGAGCTTTGGAAAACGTTTGCATCATGGCCTATGAAATATATTGGAACCTGTGTGTTAAAAGTCTTATAGCATGGGTTCTCTTCAGCTATGTAATATAGAATCATAATGGGAAACAACTCGTACAGAATGCAGTTCCATTTGAAAAGGATATTTGTCTTGAACTCAAAAGGAGTTTACAGTCATGCTATTCTTTGAGCTACAAGTTAATACCATGCTCAAAATGACAAAAACAACATGTTGATGTACATTAGTTTAATTATTCACCATGTTCACTATCTTATTTATGCGTAAGCATTTGCTAATTAGTACTAAATATTGGACAGAATTAAAGTCCCCTCCCCCGCCTAAAACGCCTCAATTAGACTCTCACTTACTTCTGCGACAAAGTGACACTCACGCTTCTGTTGGCTAGCGCACAGATACATTGTACTGATACACTAAGGGGCAGGACAACTCTAAGTGGTTGACCAATCACAACAGAGCCTGCAAGCTAACCAATCAGAGCAGACTCTGCTCCAGTTTCAGACAGGGAACACAGAAAAATAAAGACCTTTTTGGAAGACTAAAGCATGTAAACATGTGACAAAATACAAATATGAACCTGAAAATGAGCATAATCGGGCCCCTTTAAAGAACCTTATGGTGTTCGAAGTTCACCAAAGTTATTCAGATTCATCCTCTGGCGAATATGACATCTGATTTTCAGATATTATGGCAAACAAACCATCTACTGTCATGGAAAAATAACTTGTAAGCAATTTATACCAATTATATTGTTATTATGCAATAACGTATGAGATCCAGACGCACAGTATTTTACATCCGGCATTTAATATATCTCAATCCAAACTGGTTTACTGTCCCACTTTGTGATTATTTAGAGCTTTCATATGTTTAACCTGTGCTTCCTTATGAACCCAACAGTAACAACTGTTTTCTCTCTACAGCTGATGTAAAGCAGTTGGAGGTCAAGGGTCCAACCTGCCGTTCTCCCACCTACATATCAACCGAGAGCCATAAACAGGTACATATGGTAGGATGCTTTCTGTTGCTACTCAGTCCTCAGACCTCTCACTCCTTTGCCACACATTTCTAGAGGGGAAAACTTAAGTATTTTGGAAATAACTAAAAAAACCTGCAGAATATCCTACACACAGGATTTAAGTTTTCCAAGGAAAAAGTTAAACATATTCTATTATTAAATATTAATTTGTGCAGCCTTTTTGGAGGCATAACTTTACTATTTCTAATGCTAAAGTGCTTATTTTTATTATTATTAATTGGGTCCAGTATACAAACGTGACTTTGTTGGTTAAGTTCAAACTGCTCTCTGCAGACAGAGTAATGATTGTGAATCCCAGAGGTCAGACTGATAAAATGAAGTATTTACACTGTCTGTGATGTTCAGGAGCTCCGTCGACTTCAGTTAAACATATTACTGTTTATTTATGCAGTTTCACTTAAAGTGCAGTAATATTTACTATTTCAGTCTGGAACGTGATTTTATTTGAGGTTAATGTATCTCCTCACAGTGTGTCTAACCACCTGGTGTAAAATGCAGCACACATGCACTCGTTCCTACATAATTATGCAAACACACATGAAAGAGTGTGTGTCTGTGGCAGATGGTGAGCTTCACTGTTCATTCCTCTTTACAGTTAAAAGATAGTTTCGCTGTGTTTATTTCCCTTCATCAGTAAAGCTCGTCAGATGTTTAAACCAAATATTGAACATATATTTTCTTCTGTCTCCACTGAGCGAGTGCAGACCTTTGCAAAGCCCAATGGTGCCTTCACATGCTGCTCATGGAAACAGCATGGACACTACAAGGAAGATGTGTTGTATTTGACTGTTCATTGAGTTTAAAAAACACGTTGATATATGTTTCAGAGTTGTTGTTACAACTTGATAGGGCGTTCACGTGAATTTACCCCAGCCGGGAACTCATTTTGATTATTCTGACACCACATGAATGCAGCACAAAGGCCCTATCAATCAAGGTCAAGATCCACAATGTCAAAAAAGGCCTTCTTCTGTTGCCTATGCTCCACACGTCCACCAAGTTTCCTGTCGTTTTCTGGAGAGGAACAGACAGATAAACTAAGCTTTGCAAAGGTAATCTACCAGTTTATGTTTTTTAATACAATAGAATCACAAAACATTTTAAAGGTGAAAGAAATCTGCAGAAACTGTTCGCTCGAAAAAGTACTCAAATATTTGACTTAATAAAAAAATCGTAATATCACTCCGTTATATACTCTGTTCCAAGTAAACTTAAGGATTACACTTAAGTAATAGTTCATGTAATAAGTATTGTTTACATGAACCTATGCTGTTATTATTTTGCCAGTGGAATGGGTTCATTTTGAAAAGCAATGTATTTTATTTATAGTGAGCCATCACTTACACAGAAGGCATAATAAAATTCAACTGCAGGTGAGAGTTGACGTTTTCTGCAATTATGTGAAAGAAATATGTTCGTATATTGGAACATAATTGGCTATAATAAGAAGGGTTTCTTACCATTTTAGAAATGGGCAAAAATGCAATATTGTGCATCTATAACTATTATATGCAGCAGGGGTGCCCAACCTTTTTTGAACCGAGAGCTACTTTTAAAGTTGCCAGTCTGCCGAGATCTACCAGTCCAAATAGAGAGGCGTAGCCATTACTGACAGCCTACTACCAGGTAAATACACACTTCTACTTGTATAAAACTGCAGATCCTTTATCTTACCTCTTTCTAATCTACACACATACAAGTATTTAACTGAAGTTACACAACAGTGTTGTTGATACAGAGTTGGAGTTTATGCACACGTCACTACAGTGGGTAATGTTTTCAAGAAACATTGAACAGTGCTGCCACATATGACACAGGGAAAAAAGAAAAGACGCTTTCTTTGCCATTATATAAAAAATAGTGTTTCTACAAAAGTATAAATTAGGCTCACTAATAAGACAACTCAGATCTGAAGCTACACAGGCCTTTTGAAATAGGATGCAAGCAACACTAGTTTCTTAACCTGAATTGATAATAGACTATAATCAATTTAAACAGAACAGATCTTAATGTTTGCATTCTTATACCATTTTGTACAATAATTATAATGAATAAGTTCAAACAAACTAAAACTTACAGCTGATTAATAACGGTATCTAACTTGAGTTTTTATTATATCAAAAACCTGTTGAAATGCATCTGTTATTTTTACTGTCCCCCAAAAGTGTGTCACGCCGGCCAATCACAAAGCTTTGATGCGTTCAAGTGCATTATTCTGGCACAGGAAGATTATATTATAGGACATTAACGATAAAACAGAATATTGTTGTTCTATTTTTAGACACATCCCGCGATCGACTGGTTGGGCACCCCTGATATACAGTATATCATGTTAATGTATTGTACGTTTAGTTAAAGGTCCCATCATATGCTTTTCTGGTTATTACCCGTCCGCTTGTGTATTATGTAGCTTTTCTGCATGTAAACGGTCTGCAGAGTCACACACCCTCAAAGTACACCCTGTAGCGAGTACAACTCTAACACACAAAAGACCTGTCTATGCTGCTCCAGAACGCCTCGTTGGAGATTTCTCTTTTTCCATTGTTTTCTTCCGGGGCAGGTTGACGTCCACACACACACACACACACACACACACACACACACACACACACACACACACACACACACACACACACACACACACACACACACACACACACACACACACACACACACACACACACACACACACACACACACACACACACACACACACACACACACACACACACACACACACACACTCAGCCTGAACTCCGCGGTGCTTCGGAAACGACACCAGTAATCCACCTCACACTGTCCGCTCCTCGAGCCTCAAAGGGCGGAGCAGCGAGTCTCGCAACGTCCCGCCAACACGGCACCCAGACCCCACGCAGCATTCTCATCTGTTTGTCATTACTGGTGTCATTTCCTGGTTGCTAACAAACGCCATTGTAACACATAAACACACATCAGAGCACAGTGGGCTCATAGGGAGTTGGGGGGCAGGAGCTCCAACAAGGCGTGTAGGACAGAGAGTGAATACATAATATACAGAGATGCAGTATGAGAAACCGATGTGATTTTGGAACATTGAACAATGTAAACCTATTCTAGTAGACCTCAACAATGGAATTATGATCAGTAGAAATGGCCAAGACATGAGACCTTTAAGAAAAGCAGCTGTCAAATAAAAAATGGTAAAAGGTAAAAATAAAATGTTCCATTTCCCTTGTAATGGAGTAGATACAAAGTAGGATAAGATTTGAAATAATCAAGTACAGTAAAAGTACCTACAAATCTTACTTGGGATGAAGTATTTGAGTAAATGTACCAGCACTTCTCACTGCTGCCATTTTGACTTTTAAAAGTATTATTAAAGTGGCATTAGACCATCAGAGAAGAGGATGACGGCATCTTTCTGTTCCTCACGTCAACCTTAATAACAGCTCAGAACTAACAGACTGGAAAAGCAGAACACAGTGTTCTTACTAAAACATGATATGTTTGCCAATAGTGAGTCAAGTAGTACTTTAGGTATGTGTTAAATAATTAAACACATTTCAAACTCTTTTTTTAGGTTACAATGTGCACTCGGCACACATCATTACATAATTGTCACCTCAATTCAACTTTGAGAAGAACATCACGTTCACTTAGCAAAACAAATTAAAATGCTTCTGAGTAAAAGAAGATTTTAAACTCTTTTTGGTATATGAGGTGTACGCAATATTTTGGGTAACATCACAGCCTTATTGGTATGTTACAAAGCTCTGCTGCAGATATAACACTACATGTGTGAGGTTCATGTTATTCTTATCGAAAATGCTACTTTCCATTTATAATCAATAACCTTCTTTTGAGAGAGGCCGCAGACCAATACTGGGTCTTGAATGATTTCAAATGGTCAGAAAATGGACTGCTCCTGGTGCTGAAATGGAACAGAACTTAGCCAGATCAATGCTGCATTGGCCCAAGTTTACCCTGATAAAAAGAAGACTCTAACATTCAGACTCGTCCTGAGATACTTTCTGCTTCAAGGATGAGCACACCTGAAAAGAGTTGTCCTTGTACTAAACAATGTGCCTCCTTTGACGTTTTATCTATCGCCATCATCAGCTTGTAATTTCAATTTGTTCGGTTATATGGTTTTTGAAAAGTACTTACAAAACTTGACATATACATACATCAGCCAAAACGTAGATTAGATGTATTTCTAAATTGCTAATGTTAGCATGATAGCATCATACCCGCTAAACATTAGCATGCTAACTTGTTGATGTTAGCATTTAGCTTTACCCACCACTTTCCTCAAAACTTGACAGAGATGTTAGCTTTGCTGTACTTTTTATTACAGATTAGATTCATTTGTAAACCCCTCTTGTGATTGGCTGATTTCTGTCACGTCACAGTCACGTGGAGCTACACTGATGCAGAAGTGGGCGTGGTTAAATCTCAATTGGGTTGGAAAAATGATACACGCAAACTGGACTGATTTTTAATCAGTCTCTAAACAACACACGTAACATTCTCTTCTTAGAAAGACTAATTAAAGAAACCCTAAATGAGTTATTGCATTAATTAAAGAAACAAATGAGAGAGAAGCTATCCTGAACCTGAAGTCATGACTTTTTTTATACATAAAAATGTAGCCCAAAAGTGGGGCTTCAACCCTCTATTAGTAGTGGGTGCTTTAAATTGCTTCCATGGCATTAACTTCTGCGCTGCAGCTAATAGGGGAAGAAGTGGGACTTTATTGACCTAATCTGTCTGGAGAGCCTCATTGAAGTAGTTTATTACTTTTTCACTAATTAAAATGAAATTGCTGGTGACCCCTTGAGAGCTTAATTTCTTCTCTCTTCTCCACTTCTATACTTCAACATCTGTTAAGCATTCAGAGCAGGAACAGACCCATCCAACCTCCACTTTTTATGTTTTCTTCATCCATTGCTTTTATTTGTTATGCATCTCAGGATCTTTACAAAATCAAAGTGGGTGAAATTAGAAGATCCTTTGATGTTTCGCCTGCCTGGCTGTATTTATGGCTATAAGGCACAATGGCAGTCCCTCAATGAGAAAAGGCTGTTCACGTGACAGCTTTTCACAACAGGTAGCTTTCAGCAAGGTTATATGAGTGGTAGTCATTGCCTCTTTAGAAACACTCCCATTAGGCTTACTTTGTCCAACTTTTATTTTCTTTAGTACCTTCATTCCGTTACTTCAAAACTGAAAAAAATATTAAAATCCTTCATTCAATTTGCAGAATTTGAACTAAACTAAGAGTTTCGAGGAGCCAATACGATTCTTGAGTTATACCAGCACAATTAAAAACGTTTTTTATTACAACTTTATTAATGCTATTTGAGTCTTAAGCCGACAGGTACAAACGTGTTACAACGTCCCAAAATATTTCCAATAGAAGCCTGTTTATCATGCCTCAGGCTCGAAAATGACATTCTCAGAACAAATGACCATATCTTTCCTTCTAAAAGGGTTAAATTAATAATCTTTTTTCTCAAAGCAAGGTTACACCTGTGAGTTGGATGTAGAAGTGTCAGAATCAATATAGATGTTTTTATTTTAAAGTAAATTCAGATTGAACACAGTAAGAAAATGTAAATTATTGTGTCCGTCCAAAAAAAACAATTACTTATAGTGAAAACCGCCCTTGAATGATGGTAAGGTAGACTAAAAGCTTTAGGAATCCAAACTACAACATATAATAAGTACCCTGTATCAAGATTGATGCAAAATAAGTGAAATTTGACCTTTTTAGACAGATGTAGCACAAAAAAACGCACTTCTGGGGTCATTTGGGTGGATTTGACCTATCTCTGGCCCCCCTTGGTCGATGTTGATGATTGACATCTCTTTCTAACCGTCAGAGCCAATAGCCGCGTTCACACTGCGGTACTTTTCCCACAAAGGTTCATGCGAACTTAGTTCATGCGAACTCTTTAGTTCGCATGAACTAAGTACAGATCGCGTTCACACCAGAAAAAGTCCCTGGGGGTGGATTAGGCAAATGAAGCCGCTGACGTCAATTCTTCTTCTTCTGCTTTGGGTTTACTGGCAGGCCGCAAACCACTTCACGGCGTATACTGCCGCCCAAAGTCCCCGGCCGGAAGTCCCCGGAGTTGGGGACTGGCTTCAGTAGAAGCTGCTGGGAGTCCCAGCAGCTTCTACTGAAGCCTTCCGAGTAAATCGCCAGAACGCCGACACCTCCTCATCTCCACCGCTCCCATGTTTTATTTTGTGTTGCCATAAGTTAGTCTCTCTGCGTTTCTGCGCTGGGCTAATGCTAATGCTAATAATGCTAATGTGAGGATAATAAAATGGCGGCTTCACAAAACTTTTTGGGAGTTCTACGGGGCGTGGTTTGCAATTCGCCCAGCCAATCAGGAATATAGCTCTTTTCTCACAAAAGAGCCGCTCGAAAGTCCCTGCTCTCTAGCAGGGACTTTCGAGGGGGTAAAAAGGTTCGCATGAACTACTTTTAGTACCGGCGCTTTTTGGTGTGAACGCGATCATGAACTAAGTTCGCATGAACCTTTGTGGGAAAAGTACCGCAGTGTGAACGCGGCTAATGGAATCGAGGGGAACTCCAACATACACACACACACGTTACCAAATAAGGAGTGAGAGTGACGCATAGCCAAAACCGGAAGCTGCGATAACTCTGGTGGCTACCATTAGCAGCTAACTTTTACTCTTCGATTTTTACATAAAAATGGAATTATGGATTATAAATAATTTTTTCAAAACTACAGAAACATTATCAACCTATGGATTAACCGATTCAGCCGCGTTTTTTCTCGTTTTAATGCCATTGAACACGTCTTTTGATCAGATTGACAGCTACGGTGAGACGATCTCCCGTAAAAGCTCCGTAAAGGTACGTGTTGTGATGTCTGTGTTTGCTTCCCCTGTCAAGAGTTCGGATCACTCAGTGATGATACTATATACCTAAATAATCTGTGGAACCTCAGCTTTAATCGGATATCTTGTATGTGCAGCTATACGATAAGTAATAAGGGTATCATTTATCTTGAGTTCTGTGCCAAAGTGCGTTAGCATTTTTCGCACAGGGGTCATTTAGATGCTTCTTATGAGACTTGTGTTTTGTTTTGGTAAAACGTCAGGTAGCTGAGATTCTTCCCGTTAATCTGGTATAACACATTAATAGGTTCTTAAATAATAAGATGGCCTGACACAGTGTCGTGAGAAAAAAAAGGACCCGCCGAGGGGGTCCTTGGGGCTTAACAGGTTAACAAATCCCATAAAAAGAAAATTAGATTATAAAGTAACCCTTGGAACTCATCAAAATCACCATAATCCATTGAGATATTTAGCAGTTATTTAAAAAGGCAAAGAAATTGAACACATAGATGAGACTCCCACATCTTTGAGTATCAACCACACCGATACACCTGAGATGTATCAACATCAATACACTCCTCCAGTCTCATTACGGATGTAGGGATGCAGAAAGAGTAATTCCTCTGGGTTTATACCTGTCCGCGTTCACTGCTGCAATGCTCTGATGGATGAAGGCAATCGAGAGAAAACGCACTTCTGTACACGCTGCACTTCCTGCAAGCCTCTCCTGCTCTGTGATTTATTGGACCGGAGCGTCCTGTCACTTGTGGGTAATCTGTGCAGAAACAGGTCCACAGTTTGGCTGTGGGAAGCTTCAGGATTCACACTGGGATCCAGTTTCACTGCCGCTTTATGCTGACTCTGCAGTGCTCAACACTCTGACTAGTGGTTTTGTTATAAATGCTTATTAAGCTGTCACAAGCAATGAATGTAACTGGATGTAAAACATTTTCATTTTAAGTAAAATAATAATACTTTTTTTTTTTACATCTCTCCTTCTTGAGGAATTATTTGGCTTTATACTCAAATTTGGAAGAAGCAATGTCTCCTTGTGAAACCTTGTCAAATTTAGACTAATCCTTAGAGGCTTATACTACCAAGGATTTTATAGGGAATTCATGCTGCTAACAGCACGGACAGTACAAACAACAGCAACAGTGCTGACGAAGCTAACTGTGCTTTCCTGAGGGAAAACTGAAAGGCAGCCACTATTTTTCCGTAACCTTTGTATGTGCAGACATTTGGGCCATAAGATAGCCTTCACAGAGAATCTCCTTTACAACACAAAAAGGGAGAGTGAAAACATAGCAATATGTCAATGTTGCTAAAATAATACCCCGAACGTGTCATTTAGATCCTTAAAAGCTCGCATAACATAGTGGAACATTTAGCAGCTAAAGAGACAGATCTTTATATTAGGAGTACGCACTCAGGCAGGCAAACAGACACAAACACACACCAGATGCTCAAGCTGCCTTCACATGGCAGGTAGAATGGCTCTGCACTGACTGTGCGGTTGTTTTCCTATGGAGATAGTTGATCATTCCTACGAAAGTTGCTCAATGACGCAAGAAAACAAAATGCAGAGACTTCTGATTATAAAAATACCCGCATCATCGATGTATCTAGGCTCATAGATAATGCAAACTTGCGTTTTCATAAGCTCCGCCCCCAATCCGTTGTTATGACTGGTCTCCACTTAGTCAAATGAGTTGAACAACTCGGGATTCGTCTCTTAGTTTTATAACTTTTAGGGTCTAATGAAGTGTTCAAACTGGGTAGTTTATTAAGCTCAAAATAAATGATATGCTGATTTACGCTAAGGACTTCTCTTTTCCAATGTAAGTCAGTGGGAAGAATTGTTTTTGGGCCCAATGACATCACGAACTGACACATCAATTGTAGTACCACTGTTTGACCACTTCCAGCATTTGCTTCAATTTCCAGCTCACTTTGTTGGTTGGTTACCTAGCGTCACATACCGCTGGAAATTGTTAAATTATTTTAACTTTAACCTCAATTACCGCTGACTTAAAAAAAACAAGTGCAACTAATAAGATGACAGCTGTATGAAGCGCCACAGTCAAGCAGGGGATGTAACTATAGAAAGAGAACTTAACAGGCTGTCTCTCCGCAAGGTTCTGCGTCTTGCCTCACGATGAGCAAAGAGCAAAGAAATATCTTGTCAAGACAGATAATAACATATGTTTACATCTGCGTATCAAGCCGTCCCAGTGTGAGCTGATCAAACTGAACACCTGAAGGATCTCCAGTGTTGGCCCACAGGAAACCCCGGCAGGATTATTGAGCCAAACCGCGGCAATTCTCCATGACTGCAGAGAGGAGAGGGAATTATTTGTGGCCAATCTCTGTCTGGCTGCGTGAAATTACCCAGCTGCCCCAAGACCTGTTTTTGAAAGGAGCCGCAGCTGCTAAATGGGACCTGAACACCACTCTGAGCTGCTGTGAACGTAGGTGTGTCTTTGTGTGAGGTACACACTTAAACTGAAGGTAGAGGAAAGAGTAGGACCTGCATTTTCTGTAACAGGATCCTCCAGTAAGCTGCAAACATGTTTGATTGTTCAGCCTAAAGACAGTTGGTCTGGTGGCTCAGCACTTACCCACCAGTATAGAAACACAGATTGATCTCCCTGCTGCAAAACATTCAAACACACTTCATCTGATAGAGTTGCAAGTAACAAATAAATGGAGTATTGGTCAACAAAAATATGATTCAAATTTCTGAAGGTAAAATACTGCTTTGCTCTTTGCTTGGATTATAAATATATAATTCATAATTGCAGACAACAAGTTCAAAGTAATGCATTGTTGTTATTACATAAGCAATACTGGAAGAACTGTTCAATCAATCAAAGTTGATTTAAATAGCCCAATATCACGCATTTTACATTTATCTGAGGGGGACTTTACAGATTGTACAGAATACATATGACACCCTCTTTCCTTACAACCGACAGGGAAAAACACCCAACGAAACCCCACAGTTAACGGGGGGAAATGGAAGAAACCTTGGAGAGAGCAACAGAGGAGGGAAGTTGTGTTTGAATTAAACAGATCATTTACAATATAGTCCAAATGCTTGAAAAATCAAGTGTCTATTTAAAGTTGAAGATGAAGATGGATGTCAACAATCTGGGTGCCAAACTGTTGTTTTCTTCATATAAGGACTGTCCCAATTCCAACGTTTCAACAGAAACAGAAGCCTGAATAGTTTTTAGCCATTTTTCTAGTGCATCTAGTTTTGCATTCTACATTGAGATAAAGAAAAAACACATTACTAACAGTGTTTAATTTCTAAAAGAGCTGTTTCAATTATAACGGTGAATATAATTGTAGTAATGTATTATTTATGATAAATTAAATCATGATTACTTGTAACCGTGATAGCTGTTTTTAGCATTTAGGGACCCCTGGTGCTTTAATCAAGATGTCTGTTTGTGATTATGGCAGCAGTTTTATGATTGCAGTAAATGGGACTGTAATCAGGTTTTCTTTGACACTGCCATAACACTTGTTGTTATATTTCGACAGCTCTTTGTTTCTTCTTGTTGTTTCTTCTTACAACCGCAGTCTTCCTTTGTTCATTTCACAATCACAGATCAATCAGCGTAATTGTAATCCTTGCGTAATTGTGCCGACATGAGTGATTTACATAGAAGTGTTAATACAGCGGAGTGCATGTGCAGGCAAATTCCTTATTTAAGCCAAAGAGGCAGCAATTGCTCAGAGTGCACTGGCTGACACAAAACCTGCGTTTTAATTGCAGTGAAAGCCAAGCTACCGCCATTTCGCTCCATTAAAGTAAAAGCTCAACACAGCGGTCAAATAAGCAGTAAATACACATTTACACGGCCGAGAGCTCACCGCAGTCAGACACTGAGCAATTACTGGAGTTGTTACACAGGACACCTGAAATCCACCAACAAATAAGGCCATCTTACAGATCTCACTTTCAAACCTCTCTTTTTCCCTGCAATCTTTGGTCCTTTCAATTGTGAATTTTGAAGAAGACAAGCATGCTTAATTTCCAGTTACAATGGAAGTAATACAGAATGTATTGCTCAAACACTAGGATAATGTAGACAATAGTAAAAGAGCAAAACAGGGTAGACCATTCGACAAATAGATATTACCTTGAAACTTCCCCAGTTTATTACATAACTTTTTTTGTACTACATGTTTTCTAAAATGTTATGTTTAGACATGCAAATTAGGCATTAGCTAATGCTCACTTTGTTTCTAATTTAGAAGAAATCTACAAACGCAAAGAGACAAAGTTAGTGAAAGAACATGTTTATTTTGGACTTTTAGACCACTAGTCTAAAAAAGACAATTTAGTGTGAGATGAGCCGTAGAATCGGAGCAGCAAGAGCGTTATCACAAACGCTTTCTGCATCGTTGGGATTAAGAGAGAGCCGAGCTGAGAAGGCAATGCTCTCAATGTATCGGTCATCTTCGTTCCTACTCTCCCCCTATGGTGGTGAAGGATGGGTCATGACCGAAAGAACGAGATAGCGGTTACAAGCGGCTTACATAGGTTTCCTCTGGAGAGTGGCTGGCATCTCCCTTGGAGATAAGCTGAGAAGTTCAGTCAACTGGGAGAGATTTGGAGTAGAGCCCCTGCTCATTTGTGTAGAAAGGAGACAGTTGAGCTGGTTCGGACACCTAGTCATGATGCCTCCTGGCCACCTTCTTAGAAAGGTGTTCCAGGTACTCCCAGCTGGGAGGAGACTGAGGGGCTGACCCAGGACCAGCTGGAGGGATAATATCTCCATGGGAACACCTTGGCATCTCCCAGTCAGAGCTGTTTGATGTGGCCAGGGAAAGGGAAGTTTGGGACCCTCTGCAGGCACTGCTTCCAACGCGACCGACTCCAGATAAGCAGTGGACAATGGATAGATGGATAGTCTAAATGCAGAATTGATATATAAAAAAAAAAAAGAATAACCCAAAATGTCAGAGTTGACCAGTGCATAGAACATTTTCACCAAAACGGCTCACCTCTAAATTGAACAACCAAATCTGTTCTTTGTAACTTCTTTCTATAACAACACATTGAAAGGTTTCAGATACTTATGTGCCGTCCATGACCTGCTAGATATTACTGCGGTAAAAATAAAAAGACTTTGTCAGTTATAGAGGAAGTTGGCTATAGGCAATGTCAATAGAATGTAAACTGATGTCTTGAGGGCCAAATGAATAACAATTCATCCTGAGTGAAACACAAACATCTGCATCCAATTTCATTCTTAAGAAACAAATGTAAACCTCATGGTTGCGCTACAAAGAGTCAGGCATACATGGACGTTCGCGCGAGTACTTCAATACGTAAAATATTCAGTGTGAAGTGGATAAAACGATCACAGGCTGTGACTTTTAGCGAGGCTCAAACACATCAGTGAGCCACACTGTTGCACCTAGTGACTTGTTCCTTCATTACCATAACATGTAAACATACTGCAGTGAAACATTAGAGCGGTTTTAGGAAAATACTACAAACTTTGAGTTGTTTTTGTAGATTTACATCTTCAGTAGGAACAAATGAGGATGGAGCGGACTGACAAAGTCTTCAAGGTCCTCACCTATAAGCTTCTTCATTTACAAGACTGATCGCTAAGAGTGTGTTACATCTTACTGTGTGTCCTTTCCAAAGAATCCTTTTCCCTTCAATTAATAGGGTTGGAAATAGTCGGTCAACATAAACAGCTATTGCCAACATGGACGGAATAAAAAGTGATCACCTGTCTCTAAATACTAACCATAGTAGACACAACGTTTGATGTGATTACATCTGAAATAAGGCCCTTAAAAGGACCTTTCACAGTAGTCTTGCTCTTGATTTAATTTGATATTAAAGAAAACTCTCTGTCCTCTTTGATATGACAGGTGGCTGCATGTTTTGTCTGGTAAACACCATCAGGGACCATAAGTGCACAGTTGGTCCTCTTCACACCCCCACCGATGGACCCACTTACAGCAACATGTCCTCCTCAGTAGCAGCCAACGTCCCTCCATGTGTCAAACCAAGCCACAGAGACAGGCTGGCAGTGTCACGTCCTCTGACGAAAACTGTTACTGACAAAGTGTCACCTTCCTCCGTCCTGCTTCTCATGTTTGCTCATATCGACTGCAGATAAGACACAGAGTGTTCAGGAGCTTTATGCAACATGCTGCATAGTTACATTTACAGTATGCATGCTGCAAGACAAATCATATTTTTTTAACTTTGCGACAAATAGGTATTCATGTTGTCATGTAAGAAATTTCCCTCATCTTTACGCCTTCAAATTAACAGAAAAATATATTCTTGATTCCTGCTGAATTAACGTTTAGCATTTAAGATTCTTATATTACTAGGGCTGCAACAACTTATTAATTTACAATATTCATATATTTTTTATATTTCTATATTCATTGATTAAATGTTGTCCACAAACTGCCATAAATCTCTGAAAAAAGCTCAATAAAATATCCAATATAACATGTTTAGATTGTTCTTTTGACTAAGTTAATCATTCACGTAAAACGGGTCTGCGTTGACGTGTTGCTCGAGTAGTCGTAAGTGCTACCGTCGGCGTTGCACACCGCTCTAAATTGTTGCCTAGCGTTGCGCTCAAATAGTTTCAACTTTGACCTTGTTTACTGCTTATCTTTTGACGCCTACCAATCAGATCACAGCTGCAAGGTAGCTGCAAGGTAGCAGGTAAGGTAACGATAGAATTCAAACTGAACTATATTTTTCAACCGCAAGGCCCTGCTCCAAAGAGAGAGTTGCGTATCATGTGATGCTTTAAGATTTGGGATTTTGGGCTGGAACAACTTATTATTTTACATAATCAATTTCTGTGCTTATATTTCTGGATTTATCGGTTAAATGCTTGGTCCAGGACATTGTGAAATAAACTCAATAAAATATCCCAGATCTTAATGTAACATTGCTTATTTTTGTTTCACAACAGTCCAACACCAAAAAGATATTACATTTACAGAGCTATAGACATAAAAAATACACAACTTTAGGAAGCTGATTCATAATCAAGGTATCAGGGGATTAATTGTTGCATCACTGATAACAGTATTTTTTTAATCACTCGTACATAATTGAAACCTGCCTTAATACATTTGTTGGTCACTTGGGGGGCGGTGAAACAAGAAATAAACACAGTTACATATTGTCACGTTTTATTATTTTTTTATAATATAATGTTAAAGCAAATGGTTGCTTATTTTCCCATTCAGCAGTAAAAGATAAACAATATAATTATTTTGTTGTTTTTGTCCACCTGATGATATGTCCAGAATGTACTCTCTTTTAGCTCTTTTATTGTCTCCACAAACCCTAAAGAAAATCAAAAGTGTCTCATGCTGCTAAATAAACACTGTGTGTGTGTGTGTGTGTGTGTGTGTGTGTGTGTGTGTGTGTGTGTGTGTGTGTGTGTGTGTGTGTGTGTGTGTGTGTGTGTGTGTGTGTGTGTGTGTGTGTGTGTGTGTGTGTGTGTGTGTGTGTGTGTGTGTGTGTGTGTGTGTGTGTGTGTGTGTGTGTGTGTGTGTGTGTGTGTGTGTGTGTGTGTGTGTGTGTGTGTGTGTGTGTGTGTGTGTGTGTGTGTGTGTGTGTGTGCAGGGGGAGGTCTCAGCCCGAGGCTCAGCCATGGAGGGGGACTGCCTCAGCTGTATGAAGTACCTCATGTTCATCTTCAACTTCTTCATCTTTGTGAGTTCAACACTCTTTGTGCTCTCTCCTTCTGTGCTTTAACATCAGAATAAAATCAGAAAACAATCCTGTACAATTATAATCATGTCTTTGATATGTTTTGCAATATAGCTTTATGCTAATGAATGTTTTAAAATGCAGCATCTTTCCTTGTTGTTGTTGTTGTAAGATGCATTTTTGTTGTTTAAAATTGTAACTATAAGCTTTCAAGTCAAGTCTGAATATTCCCTTATTTAATTAACTGACAGCAGAAGATATTCATGTTGTGAACATTTTAGCAGTGAGTGAATGCTGAGATCATTACGTCTCTTTTAAATCTCTTGTGCTTTTTACTGACAAGATGTCATGTATAAATTACTTTGATTCATTATATATGAATAGAGTATATCTGTAAAGGAAAATGGGGGGTTACGTATTGTAACCCTAGTCCTATAAGCACAGGCGGAGCCCTCTACTGGACTCTATGGGTACTACTCTCATCAATGATACGCAAGCGTTCACACACTGAAGTTGTATAAACGTAGCCGGCCAATCAGGGCGAGTCTACCTGAATGTGCGCGCAGGCTCACAGTATATAAGGCACAGCTACACCTCCTGACTCATCCTACACCCTCTTTAGCGAGCGGCATAGGGAAGACAGGGCCCCTAGGTAGAGGGCTCCGCCTGTGCTTATAGAACTAGGGTTACACGGCGTAACCCCCCGTTCTATCTCACACAGGCTCCGCCCTCTACTGGACTCTATGGGTACAGTGGGTGGAGCCCTGATGAATAAATGCCCTGTCGCCCCACACATCGACCCACCACACTGCCCCTGACCGGCCTTAACAGCCATCACACCCCAACTTCCTATCACCCGGTTGTGACCGTGGAGAAGTCGGCCCGCAGCTTAGTTGGCTGGGTAGAGCCTAATTGGTCTGAATAAGCCCATAGCTCCACCCTGCAGGTGCCAGCGCAAGTGATTACACACTGCGCACCACGTTTCCCAGGTCCCTAAGGAGCATGGGGAAACGTAAGTGTATTATGTCCCAGGGGGTCAGATACAGCTTACCGACCCAACGCCCCCCTCTTTTCACCAGTCCTGTGTTGCCACAGCAAGCACAGACGATGAGAAGGAGCCAGACATGTCCAAGAGATATGTCTATGCCGTATGAACGGGCTTGGCGTAGACCAAGACGCCACCGTACATATGTCCTCCACACTCACGCCGTCGAACAAGGCTGTTGACACAGCCACACCACGTGTAGAGTGTGCACGGACCCCAGTGGCCTCAACGGTTCTGTAACCAAAGCCTCGAGCACCAATATCAGTTATTATTGCGGGGTGGAGACATGCACCACTGGGCGCTGTCTCCTGATCCCCTGCAAAAAATGCTTCTTCTTTCTTCTAAAGACTGGTCTGCCGCCAAATCCCTCATGACAGGACGAGATGGCTGCTGCATACACCTTGACTGTGGCATGAGCAAGCCCCTTGTCCACCATTAGCTGTAGATAGGATAGAATAGAGCCCAATGTACCGGACAGAGGCTCTAGACTCCTTTCCTCGCACCAACGTTCAGTCTGCCTGAAGCAGGGGCGTCTGTCTGTTCTCTGACAGAGTGGCACATAGCCTGCCATCCTTCTCGATGGGTCGTACACCTCTCTCTCGATGGGGGCGTACACCTCGCACTCGATGGGGGCTGCATCGAGCAAAATCCCCTGATACCCCACCTGCTGGTGAGGTATGGGACTGCTCTTCTTCCAATTGACCGCAAACCCCCAACTTGGTTAGGTGTAAGATCAATTGGGCTGTGTGAAACATCTGCCCATTCCCTGGACCTGGCCATGACTAAAATAAAACCCTCATGCCATGGTCGCGTAGTGGCTAAAGCGCTGTGGCCACACATTTGCTGAACGTGCGTGGGGACAGGGAGTAGCCGAACGGTAGTCTGTTGTACTCGTAGGCTATCCCCTGGAAGGCAAAACGCAAATACTTCCTGTGTTTTGTCTTTCTAGCAATTTCGACATGAAAGTAACCGTCCTTCAAGTCGATGGTTGTGAACCAATCGCCCGGCTGCACCAGTTCCAGTAACTGCAGGAATCCCAACCACTTCGTCAGGCTATGGTGGATCCCGCTCTTGCTGCCTGGATAGTCTGAATTACCTTGTCAGACAGTCCACCCCTTCTCAGCCTGTCCCTCTCAGGAGCCAAGCCTGGAGAGGTCGGCCCCCGAGTGGGTAACGCCCCTATTGCACCCGCCTCCTGAGACAGCGCCCCCAGAACTGAGGAACTGTCCAGGGCTGGCCCACCATCACTTGTGCCGAGTGGCGACCTAAGGCTACCATAATGACCGACAACTGTTCTTGTCTCACCCTCTCCAGGAGTGGGGGAATGAGACGCAGCGGTGGAAAGGCATAGAGCAAATATCTTGGCCATGGCTCGTGTGCAAACGTGTCCACCCCCAAGGGTGGATTGTCCTGCCGAGCCAGGGAGAACCACCATTCGTCTGGCAGGGGCCCGCCTCTTGACATGAGGCCAGCCCCACTGTTCTCCAGTCCCGGAATGTGGGGGGCCTTTAGAGATAAAAGCATTCTCTGAGGCCCACAACCACAGGTTCTCTGCTGCGCTCAACAAGGCGGCGGGGCTGACTCCGTCCTGCCTGTTGATGTAAGCCACTGTGGTGCGGTTGTCGCTCCTCACCAGCACATGTTTGCCCTGTAGTAAGGGTTTGAAGTGCTGTAAGACCAGTATTACTGCCTGTAGCTCGAGAAGGTTGATGTGCCGGGTCTCTGTCAGAGACCAGCCACCACCTATAGCTGTCTCTAGGCAGGTCCCTCCCCTTCAGCAAATGCTTTGGGGACCCCCAGTATCGGAGGTTGCCCTCTACTGAAACGACGTCTTGTCGATGGTCACCAGACGTCGTTTATGCCTCTTGGGATCTAAACGAAGGCTGGCAAACCATCTCTATAGGCGACGCATGTGCAGTAGCCCCAGCGGTACCACTTGGTGAGCAGCCGCCATGAGACCCAAAGTCTGCATGATGGTAAGGGCTGTCACCGTTGCCCCCCGTCACAGTCTGAAAACTGCCGAAGCAGGAACGTCCATCTGTTCTCTGACAGAGTGGCACGTAGCCTGCCCTCTTTCTCGATGGGGATGTACGTACACCTCTCCCTCGATTGGGGCGTACACCTCACTCTCAATGGGGGCGTACACTGAACATGCGTGGGGACAGGGAGTAGCCAAACGGTAGTCTGTTGTACTCGTAGGCTATCCCCTGGAAGGCACAACGCAAATACTTCCTGTGTTTTGGAACAATTTCGACATGAAAGTAAGCGTCCTTCAGGTCGATGGTTGTGAACCAATCACCCGGCTGCACCAGTTCCAGTAACTGTTTAACATGTGGAACTTTTTGCAGCCCTGAATGGAGGAGGGATGCTGCAGAACTGGAGTGAGTAACCCAGTCCCAGTGTCCTGTCCACCCATTTTGTCAGTACACAGTAGAGCTTCCATTCCCCATAACACTGTGTTAGGGGACATGCAAGCAGCTGTGGAGCCGCAGCTAAGAGGCTGTGGTACTCTCTGGTGGCCCTCTCCGCCAACAAAGTTCTTGAACGCACCACGACCACTCTCGCGGGGCCGCGCGCCTTCGTATTAATGCTATGTTTCACATTAACGGTGAAATGTATTAATCTGAGCTATTATACCAGGCGAGGTGTATTTTCTGACAACAACATGCCGGCTATAGCGTCCCTGACAGCACTTTCTGAAGTTTCTGATTACACTCACGTGCACGCGCCCACCTGCTGCTTCCTTTACTGGAGTTACAGCGGGGGCGGCGAGTGTGGGACAGTGTTCTCTCCTCTGAGGATGAGCAAGAAGCAGCATGCTGCGACTTCTCCTCATCCACGTGACCGAGAAAATCGATCCAAAGAGCGGCCTTTTTTTGGAAAGTGCCACGCGGCCGCGTGATCCCACTGTGGCCAGGGACATCACACGGCAAGCAGCGGTGGCCATAACGTGGACCAGGATATTAATTTGGCCGATGCTGCTGCCAAATAATCGCTCTGATCCGGTGAGGTGGGGGCATCTTGCGGAAGAGCAATCAGCGAGACGCCCAACACACCAGTGTTATTTGCAGCCGCCCTGTCACGCGGGCAGATGTGTTGCCAGGCTCTCATCGAGGGGGGGGCACGCCGGGATATGAGGTCTCCGTGCGGCCCCGCACCCTCAGAATACCTACCTTTCATGCCACCGGAGCTCTCGCTTTCAGTGGCCGTTGCCACGACGCCTCCACACACTGCCAGATATCTAGCAACGGGGGCGAGACGAAAGCCGTTCGGGCCGGACCGTAACCGGCTTACGACCGTAACCGCTTACCGGGCAGACATGTGCGGTGGACTTCCGCGGATTCCGGACCCGGAAGTGTCAGACACCGATGAGGCGAAGTCATCTTCTTCCTCCTCAGCAAACAGAGCCATAACCCGCACGGCTGGGATAGCGAACGTTGGTGGCGCCGCCTCGGCCATATCCTGGTCTCCCACGCCCACCACCTCGAGCTCGTCTTCGGCGTGGTCTGGTCCCAGGCACTCGAACCAGAGCTGGTGGGGATCGGCGCCCGCTATTAAGCTGGGCATGAGGGACAGGCCCGGGTTTCTTGCAGTGGCGACTTTACTTGTTTCGAATGCTTTTCTCAGGTGTTGTCCAACTCGCTGAAGAGAAAAGGATGACAGTCAGGATGTGTAGTTGTGCCTTATATACTGTGAGCCTGCGCGCGCATTCAGGTAGGCTCGCCCTGATTGGCCGGCTACGTTTATACAACTTCAGTGTGTGAACGCTTGCGTATCATTGATGAGAGTAGTACCCATAGAGTCCAGTAGAGGGCGGAGCCTGTGTGAGATAGAACTGCAGTCTATCACAACAGGGGCTACATTTTGTAGCTCTGGCCAATGGGTCAACAAACACAAGCTTTAGAAGATCAGACTTTACCAGCAGTCTAATCGAGCTAACTTTAAAGTAAAATCAAATATAATATTTTTTTTACCCAAAATCACAGTTTACAGGACACAACTTCGTCCTTCCAATGGCCATATATATTTTTACAGTGGTCAACATCCCTCCATTGTGCCAGAATTGCAATTTGATTTATTGTTTTAGTTGTGTTATATTTTATTTATTTAGAATATCTTTATATTTCAACTCCAATTTTTGAATATTCTAAAGAATTCAAAGTTAATTGTTCTTTTAAATCATGTTTTTGCATTATTTTCCTATTATATTTTCATTACATTAGTGTCATCAAATGGTCATTAATTACATATCTCTATTGAAAACATTTCTGGCACCATATATTTTACAACAAAATAAGTTATTGTGACAGGGGAAAGTTGTCTTAATAAGAGAACATTGAGCCCTCTCTCTCCCAGCTGGGGGGCTCCTTCCTGCTGGGTGTGGGTGTCTGGGTGTTGGTGGACCCGATGGGCTTCAGGGAGATCGTGGCGGCCAACCCGGTGCTGTTCACCGGGGTCTACGTCATCTTGGCCATGGGCAGTATGCTGTTCCTGCTGGGCTTCCTGGGCTGCTGCGGAGCCATCAGGGAGAACAAGTGTCTGCTGATGTTTGTGAGTGTGCTGCAGCGTCACCTGTCTCACATCTTCTGAACACAGGGACATATTTGCTTTAGTGTTACAGCAAGAACAAATAAAATCCTGTGGGATTATTTCAGTAAAAGTAAAACCGGGTTAAGTACATTTTAAATTTAGAATAATGCTGTAAAGTACTTTTACTATTGATTGACGCATTACCTTGGAGAACTCTAATCACGTAGTAAAGCAGAGGTTATTATTTTAATTATTTGGATCTATTTTACCTTAAGGCTAGTATCCAATAAGCACATAATGTATTTACACTCATATGTTCTAGAAAGAACACATACACTCACAAATACAGATGATGTATTTTTTTTACAAGTAAATTAAAGAAATCTGGTATCTCTAGTCCCAGAATAATATACTAATAACTCTTAGAAGCCTTTTCTGTTTATTTCTTACAGCAGTTTTGTTCTAATTAAAATGTAGTGCTGCGATTTCATATTTGCCTTAAAAAAGTGGTAAAAATGCTACAAAACAAGTCCGGAGCACAAAGTTATGTAATAGCAGAGTGAAATAATACAAGTGCGCCATCTAGAGGAATGTAGTGATGCATGTCTACAAAAAGTACAAGATACTTTATACGATCCTTTTTTTTATTCAGCTATTACTTCACCAGACAAATTCATTATGGACAAACTATTATTCACACTCAGTACACTTTATGTTTTCTGTCCAAAATATTCATGTCTTGAGTCATAACTAGGCATTTGACATTCTTTACAGAGTATCACTATGATTATTGGAATATCTTTGTATTAAAAATACGTTGCCGAGACTACACTAATTATTTCTTCTTCACTGTTTTCAGTTCTTCATGCTCATCCTCTTCATCTTCCTGGCCGAGCTGGCGGCTGCCATCCTGGCGTTCCTCTTCAGGGAGCATGTGAGTACTGTCTCAACGGAGCTAAAAGTTCAAAATCACTTTAATTGTCCCTAGGGAAATTGATCTTGGACATAAAGTCTGCTAAATAAAATAAAACATATCATTAAACAGATGTGGAGTGCATCACGCTGTTAATTGCCAACATAAAGTGCATTCATCTACACTCCTCATTCACACCGTCCTTATGTCCAGGGTTTAGTTTTACTTTTACTTCTTCTTTTCCTGCATTTAACCTGAACCCTTTAGCATCTACCTGATGGTTACAGTTTGTATTCTGTATACAAGACAATGGAGGGGTCTGCTATTTTTTTACGAGCTCTCTAGTTATATATATGAATTTTAAAACATCTTTAAAAACAAATACTGTAAAATGATCCGTCAAGTTGCACTATGGGTATGGAAGCTGGGGAAGTCAGAGGCCTCCTTACTTAACAGCTGGTGGTAAAAAGATGTATGGATGTCACCACACACAGTCTGTTGTCTATCAGTGTAGCAGATGTTCGATCAGGTGCAGTCATCATGTAAAGTCGGTGTGGTTGTAGAAGTTTGACCTGCACCCTCAAAGACAGATACAGAAATTGATGTCATGCAGACAGCTGCAGCTACATGGATGCAGTTTGAGCTTCAACCCTGTTCACACTTTCTTTTTCCTTTTTAAGAAGCGTCAAGTTGTGGACATGTTAAGTGTAGCCCAGAAGCTAATTAAAGTTCATAGAGAATCGTGAAGCTATAAGAACCATGAGGATCAGATTATCTTTTGTTTTATATCCTACTTGAGTTGGCGTAACTATCAGTGGCGTTTTTCTGTTTCCCCTGGGAGGCAAAGCAAAGTTGAACTTTCTCCGTGTTGACCTTTGACCCTTGAGTCTCCCTGGGTGGTGCCAGGATGTTATTCCAAGCTTTAAATCACAAAGAGTGGCAGCTCCCGTGCTTAGTCTGCATGTGTGAACACTGAACAGAGACATGGGAGGCACATGAATATCTATTGCAGATGTTATCCTTTGTTTGAAGCAGTACTATGTCGTTTCTCTAATGTTTGGCTATGTTGTAACGTTGTGTTTTTAACAGACCGACAATCGTACCTTAAGAGTTGATCAGAGGCGGAAGAAGTACTTAGATCTTTCACTTAAGTAAAAATAGCATTGCTATATATATATATATAAAATACTCTGCCATAAGGAAAATCCCTGCATTCAAGTCAATCAATCAATGTTTATTTATATAGCCCAATATCACAAATGATACATTTGTCTCAGTGGTCTTCACAGTGTGTACAGAATATCAGTATGACAATACGACACCCTCTGTCCTTAGACCCTCACATCGTACAAGGAAAAACTTCCAAAGAAAACCCACTTTAAAGGGAAAAATGGGAGAAACCTCAGGGAGAGCAACAGAGGAGGGATCCCTCTCCCAGGACGGACAGACGTGCAATAGATGCCGTGTGTAAATTGAAAAGATAATACATTTGCAACATAGGTAGTCCAAATGTTTGGAAATGCATGTGTGTATAATAGGAAGATGAATCCACGAGGATATCCATCCAGGACCTATGATCCAGGACCACAGCCACGACTCAAGATCCAGCGCTCGCGATCCAGGACACAGGACCGCAGGATCATCCATGACTCCGGATCCCAGCGTATATAGACACCAAAAAGAAAGACATTTGGGGAAGCTGGGTTAATCGGAACATGAGTGTACACGGGTATAGACAGAGAGAAGGAAGAAGTAAGATGTCCCCCGACAAACTAAGCCTATATCAGCAAAACTAGGGGCTGAATCTAATCAGCCCTAACTATAAGCTTTATCAAAAAGGAAGGTCTTAAGCGCACTCTTAAAACGGATAGGGTGTCTGCCGCCCGAACACAAACTGGAAGCTGATTCCACAAATGTGGAGCTTGATAAGAAAAGGCTCTGGCTCCCATTGTACTTTTAAAGATTCTAGGAACAACCAACAACCCTGCATTCTTGGAACGCAATGCCCTAGTAGGACAGTAGGGTATAATGAGTTCTTTAAGGTAAGATGGCGCCTGCCCATTAAGGGCTTTGTAGGCGAGAAGAAGAATTTTAAATTCTATCCTGTGTTCTATAGGGAGCCAGTGTAAGGCAGCCAGAACAGGAGTAATGTGGTCCCTTTTCCTAACTCTGGTTAGTACACGAGCCGCAGCATTTTGAATCAGCTGAAGCAACTTGATTGACTTCTTGGTACTCCCTGATAATAAAGAGTTACAATAATCCAGCCTAGAAGTAACAAATGCATGGACTAGTTTCTCTGCATCGTTTTGAGGCAAGATATGCCTGATTTTTGCAATGTTACGTAGATGGAAGTAGGCGGTCCTTGAAATTGATTTTATGTGGGCGTTAAAGGATAAATCCTGATCAAATATAACACCAAGATTCCTTACAGTCTCACTGGAGGCCAAATTAATGCCATCCATAGTTAGTATGTCTTTAGATAATTTGTTTCGTAGATTCTTCGGGCCAAGTACAATAACTTCAGTTTTGGTCGTGTTTAACATCAAAAAGTTTAAGGTCATCCACGTTTTTAAGTCCTTAAGGCAGTCTTGAATTTTATTTAGATGATTAATTTCATCAGGCAAGTAAAGTACAAGCATAAGCATTAAAATATGCTTTAAGTACTAAAACGTAGAATCATTTCCCAATCATAGACATTATATCATTGATTATAATTATTGATGCATTAATATGTGCATTCATTTAATGTTGCTCCTTCTAAAGGTGGAGCTGATGCTTATTCCATTGATGCACTTATTTATATTTTGCATCAATAATCTGAATTGGCCAATGAACTTAAGTTATCAGACAAATGTAGGGGAGTAAGAAGCACAGTATTTTTCTCTGGGCTTGGAGCCGTAGGGTTGCCGGTTCAAGTCCCCTGCCGTGGTTCCCTTGAGCAATGCACATGTCGCCCCCCCACTTCCCATTGCTCCCCGGGGCTGTACAATAGCTGCCCACTGCTCCTAGTACTAGGATGGGTAAAAAGCAGAGACTACATTTCAATGTGTGTGCTTTGTGCTCTGCATGTGTGACCATTAAAGAGGGTTTCACCCCACCCATTCCCTATTTACAGTGCAGTACATTTAGGCTACCTAAAATGAACTTAAGAGGCCCAATTATGTAACTTAAAGAGGCCCAATTTCCTTTTCCGCTAGTGTGTTGTATAGTTTTTGAGCATGTAAATTATCTGTATCTGTCTTTGAGAGGCTAATATTCCCAAGTTCCCTCCATTTCTCTCCCACTCCCACCTGCCTGGAACACCTCCATTGGACTCCTTTGTTTTCTTCAGTAACATAGTGACATCACTATGTAACACTTTCGCTCCTATATGCTAGCGCACCAACACATTGTACGTGAGATTTCCAACTCATCTCTAAGAGGTTGACCAATCACAACAGAGCCGGCCAACTAACCAATCAGAGCAGACTAGGCTCTGGTTTCAGACAGAGTTTGAGTAAATGTCCTGAGTTACTTTCCAGGTTTTTAAACTATTCTGTGTTCGTGTCTACTTCCAGTTGACGAGAGAGTATTTCAGCAGGGAGCTGAAACGTCACTACCAAGGTCACAACAACACTGATGTCCTCACATCCACCTGGAACGCCATCATGACCACGGTGAAGCATTGATTCGACACTCACCTCCTCTTTTCACCCTCCTCTCCACCTTTAATCGACCCCTCCCTTCATGTGTCTGTGTACAGTTCGACTGCTGTGGTGTGAGTGGCCCAGAGGACTTCGACGAGAGCCTCTTCAGGCTCCTCAGCCCCACTAAAATGGTCCCAGAGGCCTGTTGCCAGGGGAACAGTTACCCCGGAGACGTCAGTATGGAGCAGTGTGTGAGCGGCAGCATGGTGTTCAGACACAACAAGGTCATATGCAGATTTATTTATTCAGTTAATAAATATTCCTGAAATCAATATTTGATGAGTTTTAGTATTGATATTTAAAAAAAAAAGTCTATAAACACTATATTGTTTGATAATTCAACAAGTATTTTAATTCTAACCCGTTATTCCAGTTAAACGGACACATCACCATATGGCTGTCTTAGATAAATATAAAAAAAATGTCATACCCAGGCAGTTTTCTTCATATCGCTGTATGTTTCATCCATGCAGGGCTGTTACTCTGCCGTGGTGGACTACTTTGAGATGTACATTTACACCGCAGGAGCTCTGGCCATCGTGGTGCTGACTATTGAAGTATGTTCCGTTTCCTCATTTCCTTATTTTTTAAAACACTGACTAATGTTTATCGCATTTCTTTTTATGCCAGGGATTTAGGTTAACAATAATTACGCTTAGGTTTTCAACAGAAACAATACATCTAAAACTGCCACTTTCCACACCAAAGAAATCCGATCAATTCCTTTTAATAAACATACTTTCCTTACAGGTTATCTTTTAGGATGCTGATTTCATGCATCATTTTATGAATGATTTGTGTTGATTCTATTTAAAGCAAGCTTTTATTCAAATTTAAATTAAAAAGGGTTTGTTTGTGTGTGTGTGTGTGTGTGTGTGTGTGTGTGTGTGTGTGTGTGTGTGTGTGTGTGTGTGTGTGTGTGTGTGTGTGTGTGTGTGTGCATATTAAACAAGAGTAGTACAGTTGTCGACATTTGCAAATGTGCTACAATGGCCCAAAACATTTCCTTTAGGAACGTGCTGCACTTTCATGAACTCTGCAAATATAAAAACACAAATGTGCCAAAACACATGCAAATGAAGAATAACTCACCAAAACATTTCCTTTACGGGGACACTAAAAAGAGATGCACACAGCTGGGGCCGGAGCACTTATTATTGTAGTTGACACTATTATTGCAAAATCTGCTGTAAGATAATTTAGTCATTTCAAATATACATATCTTTGCAGAGAATTGACCCAGTTCACTGCAAAGTACAGCACAGTATAACATATAACACTGCAACCATGTCATACAGGGGAATGACAGTTGTTTCTTTACTCTCTGCAGCTCTTCGCCATGGTGTTTGCGATGTGTTTGTTCCGAGGCATCCAGTAAGCGCTGCATCATCACCAGCCAGTGGAATGGCACAAGCAGAAGGAAAACTGAAACTGTAAAATATGACATGCATTTGTACAGTGATGGTTTATGTGTCTCATTGGTTTTGTACTTCACAGTAGCAGCAGCAGGGTGGTAAGGTCCTTCTTTGGGCACAAAAGACACACACAAGAAGTAACAACACTAAGCACTGTCTTGTTCTGAAGTAAAGGTTTACCACTGGTGCTAAGTGGGCTAACTGAACTATGGATGGTCACTTCAGTCCAATCTGTGTGCCCAACTTTAACCTCCAGTCGGCCGTGATGATGGATAATGCGGATCCGGGCGAGTCTGCACAGCACAGTTCGGGTACACTCAGCACATCTTAACTTCCCTTAGAACACTCAAAGCTGTCAGCACAAGAACAAAAATGTGAATCAACAATTAAAATCAGAACACGTCAGGCCTCATGCAAGATTATGATTGTATTCTCATTATGAACCTCTTTTTATGTTTGCTTAAGTGCACACATTTGTTGTTCAAACTTGATGAATGCAACCTCTTGTGGCCTCTCGGGCCACCTGTTAACTCACAAACACATCATGGCTGAAACACAGTGGAGATCTAAGTCTGTTTTTTTAAAGAAATCAGCAGGCCAAAAAAGTAACATTAGTATCTCTCAGTATTTGAATATATTAATACAGGAGTAGAACCATACTTTGACAGAAATACAGGGGAAACGCTCTGAATTGAAAATGCTAAAAAACATTTGGTTAAAGATTGTGTTGTTACAGGCTGCCATTTAGCTGAGTGGCCAGTAGGTAGAGTCCTTTGTCCAGTACACAGGTTAGAATCTGCCTCGACCAACTTTCAGGCAATGTCCTCCCCTCTGATTCACACCTTTACCACGATATCTCTTAAAAAAGGCACTCTGGCCCAAAAAAGAAAAGAAAGATACAAGTCTCTGCTTTGCACAGGTATTAAGTTCTGTAGTATAGTATGCTTTTATCACAGTAGTGTGTTGTGGAGTCTGATAAGCCTTCAGTCTTTTCAATGTGGAACTCAAATGTCTCACTGATACCTGAAGAAACACACTCCCACCAATGCAGCCCTTTGATTTGTTTGTTTTTAAAAAAATAAAAAATCTCGGTCAATTGGCACAATGCTAAGTTTTGTTTTACTAATTTATTTTCTATTATAGTAACATTCAAGCTGTACATATCATATTGAGATAATACGATTATTTTATTCATTTAGTTTTATGATGTCTTGAAAACATGAACAACATAATGCAAAGAAAGAGAGAAATAACTAACAAAGCAAGCTGAACAAAACAAACCAAACTGGTCTACAAAATAAGTAAGGTAAATCAGACAGTTACGGTATATAAATAAAATACCATATGAATACAACATAAATGTATTATTGGCATTTAGATTTTTAAGTCAAACAGGTGTTTCTCCCCTGTAGAAAACTGAGTATTTTTATACATACTCAGTCATTTTGTATGTGTTAAAATTCTGTCTTCGCACACGAGGTTCTTGCACGAGGCCTGAAGTGAACAACTTTCATAAACCATTGATCAGTTTCCGTTCACCGTCAATAATTGTCCAAATGTTTGTTTACAAGAGTTTGTACATAAGTATTAAGATGAGTCGTATTTAAGATGGTGGAGAACCTGTAAATAAACTTCACAACGAGACTGAATGTGTGTGAGTGCATGTATGTGTGTGTGTATTTGTACATATACCTCAGTGGGCCTGTGGCAGTGTACAGTGTGTTCTCCTTTTTGTGCACAGTGTGATAATGTTATTGTGGTCAGTAGTTCTATACAATGGAAGTTTAGCTAAGACAGTATTTTACTGTGAGTGTGTTTGAAAACAAAAAGTCTATTTGTGTAAATGGCACTGAATGATATTAAACAGATTTCTGTGATTTGAGCGATGTGATGTTGCGTTTATCCTTTATACACAAACACAACTCGCAAGATCATTTATTTAGTGGCAAATACCGTGTCATGGAACACGATGATGTCATTGCTCCAACTGGCATGCTCAGAGCAGCAGACTTCAGATAGCAGTGTGCTAACAGTCCAGCCGTGAAGACATCTACGGGACAGTTTTGAGATTTCTTCAAATGCCGTTGCCATGGCAACACAATGCTCGCCTTGAAACACGGTTTTCTCATAACTTCAGTGAACATACTCTCAAACAGCCCAGAACTTCACAGGTTTGGTAACGATGCAGCCATCAACGCATCTAAGTGTAGTATGGGGTGTCATCAAAAGCCGTTGCCATGGCGACAGACCACTCGCCATGAAACACGATGTGGCTGAAAGTCCAATCGACACGGTCCAATCGTCCCCCAATCTTCACTTGTATATCACCGGTCTATGCCTCAACAGCTCTATGCCAAATCTGAGATCTTACCATATGCCGTTTCCATGGAAACGCCTCCCTCGCCATAAAACATGATGTTGCTATAACTCCTATGAAAATGTTCAAAAAGTGCTCAAACTTCACATGTGTGCTAACAGTCCAGCCGTGAAGACATCTACGGGACAGTTTTGTGATTTCTTCAAATGCCGTTGCCATGGCAACACAATGCTCGCCATGAAACACGGCTTTCTCATAACTTCAGTGAAACTGCTCCAAACGCCCCAAAACTTCACAGGTTTGGTAACGATGCAGCCATCAACGCATCTAAGCGTATTATAGGGTGTCATCAAATGACGTTGCCATGGCGACCGATCATTCGCCATCAAGTTAGTTCAGAAGTTTGCAGTTCAAATATTCTGCTGCTTTTCCAAGCCTTTCTACTTTATTTTCTTCTCTCATCACACATTCAAGCCCCCAATGTTCATGTATCATTTCAATCTAAATTCTTTACTTTCTTCTTACACATTTCATTTCAGCATAGCAGTTTAGCGTCAGATTTTCAGCATAAAGCATTCCCACTAGCAATTTCTTCAGGAATTGCATTCTCTAGTTAATATAAATATCCTAAATGCATAAATACATCTAATTGTACCTCTGACCTTTCATCATAGCTGATTGTCTTAGTGTGGTCCGGTGTGAATTCATTTCAATTTGGCAAAAATTCACTTGGACTTAAAGATGAACTGATAAGAGTTGGGGGAAAGTTTAACTTGATCAATTATGATCAATCGCCCAACCTTAACCTTCCTGTGTAAGCTTTGTAAATCTGGGGTCACTATCTAACTCAACCAACTTTTTCTATTCTTGAAAATAGTCTCTGAAGACATGGCATGGTACGAAATTCAATAAACATAATTATTAGGAAAGGTCGCTAGCAACGTGTTCACGATATTTTTTTTTACATGATGGCTGAAAGCACTTTCAAGCCGCAGTGTGTAAACATATAATGTGTAGACTGCTCACATTGGGAAAGAGAAGCTTCACCTACTGGCAGGAGACACAAGTGTGGTTTAAATGGTACTGGCGTAATTAAAACATTAACATATGACATAAAAATATTATTATTTTGTTAAAGGTGACATGTCATGCTTTTCCGGTTATTGCCCATCCCCTTGTGTGTTATGAAGGTTTTTATGCATGTAAACGGTCTGCAGAGTCAAAACCCTCAAAGTACACCCTGTAGGGAGTAAAACTCTAAAACAGAAAATACCTCCCCAAAACGCCTCATTGGAGATACGTCACTGTCCATTTGATTCTTCCGGGTACATCATGATGTCATGTCGTCCCCGGAACGAAATGGACCAATCCATGGAGCCGTTACGTTAAGCCCCCGCTGATTGGTCCAAATTGACCAATCCACGGACTTCCTCACACACTCAGTGCATGCAGCTCTGCTGATTTCTCCTCCCTGGCTGCAGGCTGATAACAGACAGTTGGGATCGCGGCGAAATTCTCTCTGCAGACCCATTCTCACAGAGTTTATCAACCTTTTTCTGACTCAATATCAAGCCACACTTATTGTTTTTACTTCGGCTGTGACTTTGTGTGTGCTCAGGGTGAGTTTGGCTGTGTTTCGCTGTGTATCGCTAAACAAGGAAATCACACCTCCACGGAGCTTAGCGCGATTCACAACGTCCCGACTGGTCCCGACCAATCGGAGCACACTGGGCTCACAGGGAGGGGGGGGCAAGAGCTGCAACGAGCCGTTTAGTGGAGAGAGTGAATACACATACTTTACAGAGATGCTGTATGCGAAACCAATGTGAGTTTGGAAAATTGCACGGTATAAATCTATTCTAGTAGACCACAACAATGGAATTATGATCAGTGGAAATGGCCATGACATGTGACCTTTAAGTCTGACTTTCTCTGTGTCATCTAACCACCTTGTGTACAGGCTGATTTTGTTGACTCAATGTTTAAACCCCCTAAAAAACACAAATACACTTCAAACTAAAACCAAAACATATGATCTTATTACAAGCAGTCTTATGATGCCTGGTAACCACAGAGTTCTATCTCATGCAGCTAAATATAACACTGAAAGCAAAAGTGAAACAAGGCAGGCATCATCTCTGAACTCTCTGCTGGAGGTTTTTGATATTCCTGAATTATATTCATGAATTTCAGTATTCGAATCCATCACCAAATGTGGAGGACACCTCGAGAACAGACTGCGACGGCTGCGCTGTTCCTCGGAATAATTATGTCGCAAATTGTTGGAGAAGGTAGGTTCAATGACACAGATAATCAGATTTTATTTAACACGTAGGACGTTTCTTTTATTGACAATTGTATCCCCTGGATTTATTTTTGTTTAAATACCACCCATGACTGATACTGTTGAACGTCTGGCTTCATAGTTCTAGCAAAGAATAACAGTGAGTACTTTTCCAGTTAAGGTTTGTCATCACTTTCCTGTCCAGTGAACACCATGTATCTCTGATTTTCTGATGTTTGTGACAAACTGATAAATTAAGTGTTCCTTTATAGGTATGGAAAGTATTTATAATTCTTAAGTGCAACAAAAATGGAAATGCATCAACAAAACAACAGGGCTGTATCTCTGAGCTTGTGAAAAGTTGTCTTTTTACAGAAAATGTATCTGCAAACACATTTTATAGAATATGTTGCATTGTAGTAGATTAAAATAGCCAATGCAGGATATAAATTAGTATAATCACAAACATATACAGCAGAACAAATGCAACATAAACATGAATACAGCAAATAACAACACTGATAGGGAAGATGTTACTGAAAAATGTAGAGCTTCAAAAATGTGTTGACTAAAAAGTGAGAATCAATTAAGCTTTTACGCTTATTTTTAGGCTCTTGAATATGTAGATTTTCCTGCTTTTTACCGTTTCCATCATATCTAAACCGGGTTTTGGACTGACAAAACAAGACATATAAAGCCATTGCTTTTGACATTGACAAGATGTTTTGGAAATGTACCAAACAGTTCATTGAAAAAATGATGATCAGATGAATTGATCAGATTTTAATTGAAGTAAAGTATTTTCACAGTTACATGTAAAGGATCTGAATATTTCTTTCACCACCGTGTGATATTGAGATGTGATTTAAACAGGCTTGAAGCCCAGTGGCAGCTGCAAAGGAAGAGATGCCTGTGTTTGGGTGTGTCAGTGTGGAGGACCTCTTCAATGCTCTTCTGTCCCCAGGCAGTGCTGTAAAAGTGCTGAGTCAGCCTGGTCAGCAAGTCACCCTTCCGTGTTCGTACAACTATGAGGATAGCACACACATCCCTCAGCTGTCTGTGCAGTGGAGGGGCCCAAACAACCAGCTGCTGTGTCACTACATCAAACACAAAGCTTACCAGAACTGCACCAGGGGGTACACCATCAGCTACAGCCCCAGAAGCATCACACTCACCATCCAACACGTCCACATGGAGGATTTTGGTGCTCACGTTTGTACGGTGAGCAAACCCCACGAGTTCTCTGACTACAGCATGGAGCTGTCCAGGATGTCAGGTGAGTCTGACAGGTGGAGGCGGGACTAACAGTCCATCAAAAACGAATACATGCTGTGATACTGTGGGTTAACAGGATGTCTTTGTTTCTTTAGAGTATGTCACCTCAGCTCCAAAGAGTGGAGGGGATCAGTCCGGTATGTTTACATGAAGCACACTTCACAGTCATACAGACCAAGCGTACTTTTACTATAAATCTAATGCTTTCTTCTTGTCAACAAATCCAAAAAAAACAAAATCATCACTGTGTCTTTCTGTCTGTGGCTCTTAGCTTAAAGCTGTGCAGTGTTCTACTAAAGAGGCATATCAAACAGCACTCAGACAGTTAGAAAATAGCTGGGGAAGATAGGGGGTGCACTTAGCAACTGAAGAGCCAGACTTGGTAGAGCTCCACGACATTGCTAAAATAGTCTGTCTACAAAAGTACATCATCACTGCACCACTCTGCAGGTTTTAAACCTTATGCTGACAGGGTTTTTACAATTCTAGCATTCTGATGCTCACCTGGTATAATCATGTTCACCATCATGCTAACATGTAATAAGCTAACCAGCATAACACAGGCACATGTGAATGTCATTAATTTTGTAGGGAGTTTGTCTTAAGCTTTCAACTGAAAATAAAGTATGAACCAAAGTGATGGACGATATGATCGACATCCAGAGAGCAACATGGCTCGCTAGGAGGAAAAAAATGTTTAGTAGGATACTTCTCCTAAACTGCTGGTCACTAGGAAATATCGCCTTTTTTGACACATAGGAAGAAGATATACTCTATCACGATATGATACGCAGACAATACCTTTTAGGCCTACATTTCCTGTTGGTTTTAGTCGTATCATGAGATTGGTTGACAATAAGAACTATCTGACTATATTTCATAAAGTTTTGATTTCCAGTTAATGTTGCCAGGTTGTTTATAGGCATTTGTCTTCTTATTTAAATTTGAATATTTTTTTATAGGAAAGACCACACTAAATTAATCTGTCCCTTTGTCATTTCAGGTTCCACCTGGACACTCATCATTTTCCACACTTTATTGTCTGTTTGCATGTAAGAGATGAACACTAGGAACATACAGTATAACGTTTCAATGAACTTGAATTTCTACTCGTGTCACTCGGCTATGTTCAGGTGACCTGAACTGAGCATAGGTTTGGACACTGTGAAAATATGTTGAGTGATTAATGTCAGAGCCTGTGGGCGTCATTATCTGTAAACCAGCATATAATAAAATATGTGTAGCTTCAGAGTTTTACAACATATTCACATTTCTCACACAAAGTTTGTTCATGTGTTTATAAAGATAGTAGAGAGAAAAACATGAACATTGATGCCTGTGGTTCTATATTACCTACTACAAACTTAGTAAAAAAAAATGTTAAAAAGAAGAAGCTCCATAAGATAAACAGAAACATTTGACAATGTAAAAGATTGCTTCTTGGCAATAAATCTTATACCGTTGGAAAGCCTGTTTATTTTCCGTTTAAATGGCGCCACATTTGTGAGGAACAAGCATTTGTGGGATGAGCAGCAGAGCTGAATATGTGGGGTGCGCCCATCAAGCATTTGCCAATGCAAACAGCTGTTTTTAGCTGTTGACTCTTGTTTGGTGGATTGGATGATTGAAGTCTGATGAAACAAGACATATTGGCAATTCAACCATTTATTTATTTAACAAACAGCTGCCTCAATAGCGTATGGAAGAATCATAGAAGCCACAGCAGCCTCTCCTCCTCATGCTGTCACCAGCTTGGTCACACAGTGCTGTGGGATGGCTTCCCATTCTTCAATCAGCTTTTGTCCCAAGTCAACCAACGTGGTTGTGTTGGTCACTCTGGAACTGCTGACAGGAGCTGACAATCAGGTGACAATCATGCGCCTGATGGTCAGCACATTCATCTATAAAGTATTTGTGGGGCAGGCTGTAATACTGAAATATTCCACTTGGTGGAGCCAATAATCAACTCCTATGAACAGGAAGGCAGATGGAGGGGAAACACATTTAAGGTGAGTGTGGTAAACACTGCTACTCAATGAAGGTTTCTCATTTCTTTAATCCCCCTCCTCGACTCCTATCCTCGTGTCTTAGCCCACAGGAGATGCGAGCGGAGGAGTCGAGGAGGGGAACCGAGGAGAGAGGAGGCGGAGCAGCAGGCGTTTAGAGAAATTAGATGTCCTTCAACATGGTGCACTGAAATCCATTTCCGGGTCACTACCGGAGGACCGAGGATTCGAGGAGTCGAAAGGGAAATTAGAGAAATGAGAAACCTTCAATGTCATCAAGGGATTGCTAAACTGAGTAAAACTAGTGAGGACGCATGGGTTCAACAACAACGCTAATTACTTGTAATACCATTTATTTACAACCAGACCACAGTGCATTGCTTAACGGTCAACAACTGTGTTCTCACGCAAGAGACTCAATCACTGCCACCTCACCCACCTGTTACCCATCCAACCTTTTATACCAGTAAGCCACCCAGTGTTAAAACATATCAAAAACAACAACAACACTGATTGTAATGGCAACAAGATAGTGTGTATGGGATGTTGTTAAAATCAACTACAGTGTGCCTTCATAGTAATAAAGGAACATGTCATTGTTAAAGAAGATATATGAGGTTTTGGTTTTTTATATGGGATTTTTTAAAGAGTTATACAAAAAACATTCACCACTTATCTTTTAAACAGCATTTATTGTGTTTTCTCCACTAGGTGGCTGTCAAACATCAACACAAACTGACAGTTTCCAACACAACTGTGTAATTCTCTGTGATTTTCATCACTGCTCGGGACCTTATTTCACCCTACACACAGCCATTTTCATCAACATCACTGTCAAACATATAGATTAATGATCAACATTATGGGTTACTCAGTTACTGATACTGTTCTTGATAACACAAACTGATCAACATCTTAAACATTTAAAAGATTTTGAGTTTACTTTTCATCATTGCAACACATTTGTGAAATTGGGCAGGTATTTAAAGTACATTTTACAATATTTCAAAGTAATGATTCATTTAGGTAACATATATAAAGCTGTTTCTGAAAGTTGGAGGGAGGATTTCCTTTGAGATTCTTTTTTATTCTGAGTTATTGTCCTTGGTATGGAACAGAGGGTGAAAAGAGCTTTTTCAACATTAAAGCATGGAGACATGTCATGATGACCATAATCTGTTCTCTTTAGGAGGACATAGGGTTTTGTTGCATGCCAGTGCCGTAAGCCTTGGGTGCCGTGATACAAGCCTTGTTAGCAAAATCAGAGCTAGATAGACGTTATACAATAGCCTAATATTTATATAAGTTTCAAATAAACAATTTCCTAGTATTTCCCATCCTTTCTATAGATCCATATCAGTAAACATTTGATAACTAAAGCAAATAAAAGCACATGCTGCTTTTTGCAGTTTTACTGTAGTTTCAATCCTCTATTGACCTCATGTGTAAAGTCAGCAAGTGCCCCTTTTACAACATCGTGTTATCACTCAAGATATAAAAACAGCAACATTTGGGTCTGCTTTTCCCAGCTGATAAAGTTATAGCACAAACACCAACCTCTAAAAATGTAAGGACATTCGTATATTAGTTTAACATTTTTCTAGTGTTACATGATCATTTAGTTCACAACCCATCAAAACAAAACACAAGAAGAGTGTATCTTGACAAAGTTATAGCCGCTGTCACAGCACGGCCGTAAAAACCCGTCGTCTGTGTTTAATGGAGCTCTGGATCCAGTCTGTTTGTTCCATTTTATCTGCTTCTGCAAATCCCTACATTGTTAGCTCGGCCGAGAGCACGATAGATAGGCTTACAGTATGTTAACAGCAGGATGTGAGGTTTCCTGAGGACGGCCTGGACCACAGCCAGGGCTGTGAATGAAACATCATGTTATATACTGTGTGTGCCTGCCTCAGCCACGTGAGCAGCATATTTCTGCAGCTTCGACCTATGGCACAGCTGGCTGCGAGTTTCAGGTTGAATAAGGCGAGTCGAGAGTGTCTGTCTTTAATTTACATTTTGTTTTTCAGCGAAGAGTTGAGGTGGGGTTAAGCAATCTCTATGCACAGGCAGCAGAAACCTCATATGCCCTTTGTCAGGCTTCTGCATGTATAGATTATTTCTCCTACGTCCTCCTACATGTTCTTTACTTTATTCATTTCCATGTTCTGCTTCTTTATACTACAAGAATTCAGATGTAACTGTTGTATTAAAACTGTATCTGACAGCTGCTAGTTGGAAAACATCCGCAACACTGGCAAACTTTATAAAATATAATACCTTGTTACATTAAAGGGACCCTATTATACTTTGTGTTATATATCTGTGCATGTAAATGGTCTGCAAAGGCTAAAATCTCAAAGTTCTCTGCAGAGGAAGTTTCTCTCTCTCACACTTTTCTCCTAATGGCTGCAATTTAAATTATTTGAATGCTGTTTTGTTTTGTTTCAAGCCAGTACTTCTTTAAAGGAAGGCAGCAAAGTTTTCACATCGCAACTTGTTATGGCCCATTTCAGATATAATTTATATTGATCATTATCAAAGATAGATAAATGCATAGGCCTAGAGGTCTTCAATGCTACAGCTGCTGAAGGTTGGTTCCTATTTATCACTTAACCTACTGTTGGGTAGCTTAATTTATAATAAAATACATCAGATGTATTTGTTTATGATATTTTAATAACTACATTTATCTAATCACAAGCGTGGTGTACAATATTAAAGGTCACCTATCATGCTATTTTTAGGCAATAGCATAGGTCTCAGATATATACAAATATATAAAAAAGTGTTTTGGTAAAAAAACAAACAGATCACCCATTCTAGCCATGCCTCATATTCCTCTATTTCACTTCCTGTTACAAAAGTGCTGATTCTGGGTATAAACAGGTCTCTCTTGAGAATGAGACCCTTTGTTTCAATGAGATGTTCACCTGTATAAATAAAGGCTAATAAGAAAATAAAGCTTTTTCTTTTTTTAAACTGAAAAAAATAAAGAATAAGAGGGGCTCATGCGGGACCTGGCAGATACTGTCTAAGATGTTGTGGTGATGAAACACAAGGATTATTAGATCAAGGATTATCTCTGAAACAGTATGGAGCTCAAAGGCTTTCTCTCTTGCCGGTTATACCACAAGGTGAGTTCCTTTTTATTTCCTGCTTCTTCACACACATGCTCTCCAGTACAGGTTAGCTCTGAGTGTTGGCGATGCTAATGTAAACACCGACCACATTACGTCCAAAACAGTCGGGCATTGTTTCTGATAGCAACTTTCTGATAGTGCCGTGGGTCAACATTTCCGATATCACGTCATATCGGACGTAAATCTGGATCAGCTCCGTTGTACCCCCGTTTTTAGAGATTTGGGTACGGAGGAAAAGAGAGAGGGTTTTATTTTCTCACGCTGCGTGAGTTCCCTGACACACTGGGGACACATATTTCTGTATAAAAGACATCAAAAAGTGCATTTTGCATGATAGGTCCCCTTTAATATTAATTAACTAATGTTTTTTGCCTTAATCGTAGTGGAGTAGAAGCACACGGTAGCAGAACATTTAAATACTCAAGTTAAGTACCTAAAAGATGTACAGTGAAGTAAATGTACTTAGTTACTTTCCACTAGTGATGGCGAGCCTTATGAAGCTTTGAAGCTTTCCAGCCAATTGGTTCGCAAAAGGGTTCATCTCATGAGGCTTCATCATGGGCTTCATTTGAACCTATGATTTGAACACAAACCCCCTGTTGGTCAAAGTGTGTAAAACAGGCAGACATCTCAACAGTGTGCTCTATCTCATACCGAGTTCCCAATGAGTAAAGCCTTAGACTAACTCTAAACAACGAACATAAAATAATATTTTTATTCCAGTTGAATGATTGTGATTGAAAACCCTAAGGAGGCTGGTAAACATTGCAAAGAGGGATTTGTATTCCTTAATAATATTCATAAACTTAACCATGTTGTAGCCTGAGAAAGGCTAAACCATATAAAAGAATACATTTATTAACTACATTATCTAATTTAGCTGTAGCTTTTCTAAACAACAAAAATACTTACTGACCAGTCGTTGAACCAGGGACCCTGCGGTCATGAGTCAACTGCTTTCAAGCTGAGCCACAGCACAAACACTGAATCTACCTGAAAACACTGAATCGTATTTATTCCTGTATTTATTCATGTTTTTATTCCTACATTTATTTATGCTTTTATTTATATATTTATACTTAGACATGTTCCGACCTCTATATAAGTGAGGGTCTGAGCCAGTGGCAGACTGGCCATTGGGTCGGATAAGTCACTAGCACCCCCCCCCTCCCTTCGACAATTTACTAGCGCTATTTACTTGCGGTACCGTGGTGGGCCGGTCATAATACAGTTATATTAGCTGTACAATTTACCAAATATGGTGTTTTTAGTTTCCAAACCTCCTGTGTTTTACGAGCGACTTATCAAGTAGGCTATTGGGGAACGGCATAAAACATGATTAAACATGAATAGTATATGAAATCATGCTCGTATCTCTACAACCTATAGAAATGCAAAACGGCGTCAGTTTAAAGTAATTCTATCCTTCTGTTTACCGCAACATATTTGTTGACCACAGCATATTACTAGACCGACTGGAAAACTGGGTGGGACTTTCGGAAACAGTTCTAAATTGGTTTGAATCCTACTTAAAGGACAGAAACAACTTTGTTTCTATAGGTAAAAACACATCTGAGTTGACAAATATGACATGTGGGGTTCCTCAAGGCTCCATCTTGGGGCCTCTTCTCTTTAACATCTACATGCTACCACTGGCTCAGATTATGAAGAACAACAAAATAAGTTACCATAGCTATGCAGATGACACGCAAATTTACGTAACAATTTCACCAGGAGACTATGCTCCAATTCAAACACTGAGCAAGTGCATTGAACAAATCAATGACTGGATGTGTCAGAACTTTCTCCAATTAAACAAAGATAAAACTGAGGTAATGGTTTTTGGAGCCAAGGCAGAACGTATAAAAGTTGGCGCTGAGCTTCAGTCTGCAATGTTCAAACCAACAGATAAAGGCAGAAATCTAGGTGTAGTCATGGACTCTGACCTGAGTTTCAACAGTCACATTAAAACAGTTACTAAATCAGCCTACTATCACCTAAAGAATATTTCTAGGATTAAAAGACTAATGTCACAGCAGGATTTGGAAAAACTTGTCCATGCCTTTATCTTCAGTAGACCCGACTACTGCAATGGTGTCTTCACAGGTCTCACTAAAAGATCTATTAGAAAGCTGCAGCTGATTCAGAACGCCGCTGCTCGAGTCCTCACTAACACTAAGAAAGTGGATCACATCACTCCTGTTCTGAAGTCTTTACACTGGCTTCCTGTGTGTCAAAGAATAGATTTCAAAAATATTGCTGCTGGTTTATAAAGCACTGAATGGTTTAGGCCCAAAATACATTTCTGACCTCCTGCTAAATTATGAACCATCCAGATCTCTCAGGTCTTCAGGGACTGGTCAGCTTTCTGTCCCCAGAGTCAGAACTAAACATGGTAAAGCAGCGTTCAGTTATTATGCTCCAGATATCTGGAACAAACTCCCAGAAACCTGCAGGTCCGCTGCAACTCTGACTACTTTTAAATCCAGGCTGAAGACTTTTCTTTTTGTCGCTGCTTTTAATTGAACTATTCATATATCTTAAACTGCACTGTAACTTTTATCCATGTATTTTTTCTTTTAATGTTTCTTTTATTAGCTTTTCTTTTTTAATGCTTAATGTCTTTCATTTTTTGTAAAGCACTTTGAATTGCCTTGTGTTGAAAAGTGCTATATAAATAAACTTGCCTTGCCTTGCATCATTTATGAGAAAACATTTCTTAACAAGAGAACATAATCGAGGGGTGATCAATAACATATCCGTATTTATTTATTTCTCCAAGTTATGTTTTTGTGTGCACTGAGCAGTCACAAACAGGCGTTTGTTTAATCATTTTAAGATTGACTTTAATCAATTTGTGAAAATGAATTCTTCATATATGATAAATGAGAGGTAACATTTTATTTATGGTATTATTTCCACACATTTCTCTCCATTCTTCCTTCTGCCAACGGTGTCGCAGTTTCTCGTCTCTCCTCTTTTTGTGCTTAGTGCGTACGCATGGGTTAGAGTTTGCGTGGAGGACCGCACGTTTCCCCGTCAAGTTTGTTTTTTATAAATCGCAAACATTGCGAAGAAACTGGCATACGCCATCTTTTGAGCGTACGCACCATTTATAAATGAGGCCCCTGAGCTCTCTTAATTCCATCGTGTCACCGGGCCCGGGTACAGGAGGGGTAATATCGTTCTTATTATACATCCATGAGTAATATGCATGGATGTATAATAAGAACGGTATTGCGCATATGAGCGTTGTGGTTCAACCGATCTGAATTGCTTCCTGAAGCAGTCACGTGGTATCGACAGGCTTCGTCTGTCATCGGTGACGTCACTGGCCCAAAACGATACAAGCCTCGATACAAGCTTCACAAAAAGCTTCAGGGATTACTCGACACATGCTCCGAAGCCTCGGCACAATACGTAACATCACTACTTTCCACCACTGTCTACAGGGAATCCTCCAGCGGTTTGTTTTCGCTCTGCATGTTCAGGCATGAGCTCGAACTCAAACCTCATTGGACCTCTGTGCTTGTTTTAAACCCTGAACAGGATGATTATTTGCATATTTCACAGCTTTCAAATTGTCACAGCAGCGTTGTAGTTCGGTAGCTGTTTCTTCGATATTATACAAAGCACATTTCATGTTTTCCTTCATTTATTGTGTCATTTTTTAACCTGAAGCTCATCCCTTGTGTCAATTCTGTTCTTTTCAGATTTCACCATGAATTAGTCAGACATATGACTCATTTAGAAGGTGATAAACAATGAGCTGCCTTAGTTAATTATCTTTCTTCTATCACAATGAATTACGGTGTCTGCCCTCCATCCTTATTGGAGACTTTGTGGAAAATAAATGTCCTTAATTACCTCAGAATCTACACAATCAATAAAATAAATGAAAAAACAAGTCACATTTCACCTGTGTTAAACACTTAATCTGCTTTATACTGTATAGAATGCCGGAAAATTCAGCTTGGAGTGCTTGGAGTTTATTAAAAAAACAGTCACAAGGGAAGTCACTGTTCAGCTGAGGACAGAGAGGTATTTAAGGGTTTGAGATAAGGGTTGGGTGGGGTTAACAGCCTGAGTTTTAAAAAAAAAGTTACAATGCTATTTGTAGTAGTCGGAAACTTTTCTGTGTGTCATTCTAGGGGACTGTATAAAAAATATATTTTCAGTTGTTTTTTTATTTTAATGGAATCTGTTGAAAGGAATGTATGTGTGCCTTCATGCTTGAATGGGAAAAACACATGACAAGTAGGCCTACTGTGTTGTGAACCGTTTATTTCCACCTTTCACCAACATGGATAACCCTGACATGCCTGCAGTGAGTGATATGTGAACAGCGTAAAAAACTAAAACAACGTGACACTCAAGCGAGCAGAGAGCTGCTTCACCTCCTCTGCTGTCCAAGTGTTACTATGGTGAAACGAGGCAGAGAGGAGCAGGGAGGGCAGGGCGCCCAAGGACACTTCATGTTTTGTCTGAGTGGGTTGATCATCCAGCACAACAAACTGGTGAAAGGCTTCGGGGAACAGTAAAGAAAAAGATCAACACATTTGTAGACAGTGACTACTCCAGCAAGTTTTTAATTATTTAACAGAAAAAGACCTGCCCAGTGTTGAAAACTGTTTTCCAATGAAAGCAGCTAGCAGCACTAGCACCAATAATTATTGTTGGAGCTAGTGCTGCTAAATGTTAGATGCTAGCTAAGATTAGTGCTTAATATAGCAACAAAACTAATCTCTTTAGTCCTCCCTCCGAGCCATTCTCCAAAAATGAACATTACATTTTTTTTCAAATTATCATGATGAACATAAACAATGCACATTGTTTTTTTGTTAGAGCATTTGATTACTGTCGGGATGTAAACGGTACTACAACAATGATATCAAGTTTTTGGAAACGTTTACTCAGCTTAAACTCGAGTTGAAGAACGTAATTATGGAATGTTAATTTTAGTAAGTTATTTATTCACAACTGATCAATTGTTTAAGTGATTAACCATTCATCTATCCTTTTATCTCAAATTTTAAGTTTTAGACAAAATTGGGGACCATTATCCACAAAGTTAGTTCCAGACAGGGCGACCCTAATCAAAAAGTTGACTTTTTAAGTTATGGGGGACCCTTAAACATCTAAAAAGATTATTCCGGACGTAAGGGGAGACGACCCTTATCTAAAAATAATAATCAGGAGTCAGGACATAAGGACATATAACACACATATCCAAAAAGTAAACTTGTTATAGGGGGGAACCCTTATCTAAAAAGTTAACTCTCTATAGGCCTATAAGGGGGTCCCTGATCCAAAAAGTAGACTTTGGACATAAGGGGGTGTCATGATTTTTGTTTTGTGTGTGTATAGTTTCCTGTTTTATTTTTGAAAGATTTGTTCTGGACATAAGTGGGGACCCTGATCTTAAAGATTTGTTCTGGACATAAGAGGGGACCCTTATCTTAAAAGTGTTTTCTGGACATAAGAGGGGACCCTTATCTAACAACTTTTTTTGATAAGAGTAATGGCCTGATGACATTTACAGGTTTACTATGAGCCATAGTCACAGCGCCAGCTGCTGTGTACAGGAACTCAGCCTTATGTGATACACATCATCTAATTGACATTAAAATTACAAAGTGTGGTCTTCACGTGGTTAAGTGCAACATACTACATTTAGTGTGGGTTATCTAACGAAACATAGTGGACACCAAAGGTAGGGTGACCGGTTGCCTCATAGCACATGTGGTTGATTTAGTGGCACAAACACAGGTTAAGGAAAACGTTTTAAATGTATTCAATATGTACCTTTTTCTGTCTGTGACACAGGAAGATGAAATCTGAATTTGTAATCCTGCCTACAAATTGGCTTAGTTATTTTTCCTACCAAGCAAACAGCTCTCCATGAACCCAACACCAGACATGACTGAAAGCTATAGGTTACTTACGTAACCCCAGTCTCGGAGTAACATGTAGTGAGATGTCTCACTATGGGATGCGCCTCATCGCGGAGCAAACAGAAGCATCAATCTCATTACGCCAATCCTGATTGGCTGGTGATCTTGACGTCAGGGAATCCACCCCCTATAAGTAGCTTGCGCTACGTCGCATGCGTCATTCAAAATAAGCACCTCTTCTCGCTTCACCATAGCAAGGGGGGCCGTCTGGTGAGACATCTCACTACATGTTACTCTGAGTACTGGGGTTACGTAAGTAACCTATAGTTCTCATTCATAACACTCCGTTCGATGTCTCACTATGGGAAATTGTAGCTCCCGTATTGCCAGACGAGCTTATCTCGAAAATCACCAAACCAACCAGAACTTAACAGGTAGAGCTCTGACTCAACAATGTGCCCAGCACTGCTCGGGCCACACTAGGAGCAGAGACGTCTAGCCTGTAAAAGCGGACAAAAGTGAGCGACGAGGACCAGCTCGCCGCTGCACAGCTGTCTTGGATGGAAACACCCTTGAACAAAGCCCAGGATGTAGCCAGACCACGAGTCGAATGAGCCCGCAGACCCGAAGGTGCCTGCAAACTAGGGATGCCAGTGATTCTTCGATTATTCGTTACAGTCTCCATAATCGAATATTATTTTTAAAAATCGATTTTATTTATATATTTTGTTATTATTATTTATGTATTTTTTTTTTTTTTATGGCTTAGTTTCAACCAAAATATAGACTAATGCTAATAATAGTAATAGTATTAATAATTGTAAATGGCCATTGGTCACACCACCAGTTTGTTTTACTGTAAACTTGGAGGAAGCCTGCGTGCAGAGCAGACAGAGCAGACAATCGATTAATCGATTATTATTCGCCAGGGCACCGAGTTCAGGTGTAAACCCAGGAAGAGTACAGTCTGTGCTGGGCACAACATGCTCTTTTCTGTGTTTATTATGAAACCCAGGTTGAGCAGGTGCTTTACGAGGACATTTGTCTGCGTAATCTGACTCTGCTCGGCGGGTACTATAGATATAGCCCACTTTTCTAGAAGTGAGAGAATCTCTCTCTTTAGAATATGGGCTGACTCTCCCCGGGCTTGTGAATACAGAATGCCCGAGAAGCGAGGGGGGGTGACAGCGAATTGGAGTCTGTAGCCCCGTGTTACTGTCTTGAGAAACCCAAGCAGATGTTGTGAGCATCTTCCACTTTATGCTCCTTAGAGCCAGCGGATATGTCACGTCTCTTACCCTCTGAGTCCCTATTTGTTGTGTTATGGGGCCCTCTAGTGTCTGAACACGGTGGTGCCCCATTTCAACAATCCCCACCGGCACTGCGCATGCACGTGACGGTGGTGTCTTCACAGACCCGTCTATAATCCGCCTTTTGAGAGAGGCCGTAGCTGCTCTCAGAAGGGGAACAGTTGACGGACTATTTATTGTTTTTATTGTTTTTCTTTTCATTTTTTTTGAGCTGCGCCCTTGGCCTGAAGCCTGGATGCGTCAGCGGAAAAAGGTTTATTTTAGAAACAACAACAAACTTGTGACATGTGTTTTTGCGGACTTGAGGATGGTGTTGAGGCATCTCTCGAGGCGGCGGGAACACATCTAGAGCTGGGGAACCGTGGACTTCCAGCTCTGTCACAGAGGAGAGAAGGAGGGGCTGTCACGCCGCTCGCTTCTTCTTCCTCGACTGCTGGCCGAAATTCTGGGTCGGGCGCCTGGGCTGCAGCCGGAACCGGAGATTTTCTAGGCCAACTCGCCCTCGTCTCCTGCCTGGGCTGGGGACTCGGGGCGGGCTGCTACCTCTGCTGTCTAGGTATTTTGAACCGAGCAGGGTTCGAGGCAGCTTGTGCGAAGGACTGCCGCTGTGAAGGCAGCAGCTGGACCCTTCGAGGGAGACAGAGGTGGAGGGCCTCGTCCTCCTTCTTTTTCGACTCGCATCTCCTCTGCATGGAAGCGAGAGCGGAGCCGAAAATCCCCTCGGGAACGATGGGCATGTCAAGCACATCCTCCTTTTCCCGGTCTGGGAGGTTGGTGAGGTTGAGCCATCTAGCTCTTTCCTGCACCACCATGATCCCCATTGCCTTGCCTGTGGCCTGGACGGCGCAGCGTTGGACATGGAGACAAATGTCTGTGACCGCGGCTATCTCATCCAGAATGGCAGGTCCAGAATTGCTCGACAGATCCTCGCAGAGCTCCGCTTGGTATGCGGTTAGCAGCGAGGAAACGTTCAGAACCCTGGCGGACAACGCTGCGGCTCTGTAGGACCGTTCAGACATGGTCGACTGGAATGGTCGAGGTGCCGGTCTCTCCACGAGACCGACACCTCATCCAAAATCTCCAGGAAGACCGGAAGGAGTTGCCTCTTCGTCCTCGTTGCTTGGGGAAAATGTTTCCCCTCGTAACGGGAGCTGGAGGTCTCCTTGGCCATTTCGGGCCACGGGATGTCTAGCCTGCACGCGGCACGCTGACACACGGCCTGCAGGTCCATGCTCAGACAGGGCGAAGCTGGTGTGCTATCGCCCGGGAGAGCAGCCATCGCTCCCGGCTTTGCAGCTTGAGCCGATGACATGAGGATATCGTCTTCTTGCTCATCCGAATCAGACAGGAGGAACTCAGAGGCATCCTCTTCGTCCTGCATGTAATCCAATTCCAGGACATCCTCCGCGGGCGAAACCATGGTGAGGACTAGCCGGGAGCCCCAGCTTGGTAAAGCGTGGGGCTCCTTTCCCGCGTCTCTTGTTGCCACCGGGTCCCGGCCTGACACGGCGCGGGATTCTGGTTCCGCAGCTGCCGCTGTTAATGAGCCCCAGACCGACACAGTGAGGGGCTCAATCTCTGCGGCGGACGCCCCCGCGTCTTGATTGCCAGCCGGCAAATCAGTGGACATGAGGGGGTCCTGTCCCGACAAGCTAGCTTGGCGTGCTAACTGTCGGTGGAGGCTCTTTATGGTGAAACGGGCACAATGCCCGCACGAGCCGGGGTTGTCAATAGCCTCCTGGGCGTGTTCCAGCCTGAGGCAGGACGAGCAGACCTGGTGTGAGTCTGTGCCTGATATCTTCAACTGCAGAGTCGAGCCTCCGAGTCCCTGACTCCTCTGGTGTGAGGCGTCCATCTTGTTCGCCACGTGGCGTGGAGAGGACCCGCTCGTAACAGGTACGTCGTCGAGAAAAAAGTGTTATCAACCTGTCTTTAATCCGGAGAAAAAAAGGACGGTGTAGGTCTTTTTTCTCAAAGAATATTAACTGGTGTGTTAATATTCTTTAATCCTTTCCTCCTCCGTGAGAAAGAGAAAAGAAAAATGTCCTCGCTACCGTGGTGTCGGTAGTGAGGGAAAGCAAGCTAGCAACAGGTGTGTTGCTAGCTTGAAAAAATCAAAACCTTACCTTAATTCCAGAGGAAGAAACGGCGAGGTTGATTATAATACTAACTGGTGTGTTAGTATTAGCAGTCTTCTTGCGAAGCAGGAAGGGAAGCCGGCGAGCGCCCGTCTTCCGAAATTTAGATTTGGGTTCAGTCTGTGGACTGTTAAGCTAGCCCGGCTACCATAGAGATGTGCTCTGTAGCGAGAAGAGGTGTTTGAATGACGCACGCGACGTAGCGCAAGCTACTTATAGGGGGTGGATTCCCTGACGCTGACGTCAAGATCACCAGCCAATCAGGATTGGCGTAATGAGATTGATGCTTCTGTTTGCTCCGCGATGAGGCGCATCCCATAGTGAGACATCGAACGGAGTGTTATGAATGAGAACTCTTTTTGTCCACTTCCGTTACAGATGTGACCTTTTTCTTCAGACATTATAACGTTTTGAGGCCGATCTCCTCTATGACTAAACATCACATTGAACCTTCTAGTGATTAGTTTCACTTCTAAACTCTGCAACACTAAAACTCACCAACTGGAAAACAACGCCTCGGGGCATTAGGGATGTGTTTTAATGTAGGCGGCGTACCGCCACATCCATCAACTCTGGACACTTTTGATTTCTCTCTGACCCATCAATCAAGATCTTTACAAACATTTCAGGAACATTCTGGAACATGCAGTGATGAATGTTTTCTATCTGCCGTCTTTTTATGGTCTTTTTGTCTGAAGTTTGCCAGGAGACTGCAGCATGTGTACATAACAGGCCTCGTTTCCAACAATAGAACAAACCATGTTCATAAAACTATTAAATCCTTCAATATTTTACTTGAACTACTAGTGTAGCCATTCTACTGATCTAATTAAAGAACATGACGTCAGAATCCGACCAGGAAAATGTGTTGGATGAGATAAGAGACACGCTCTCCTTGTGGTGACGTAAGCGTTGATCCTGTATACTGATTCCTCCTTTGTCTCATGAAGGAGTTTAGGATTAGGATCAGCGGTCATTATCATGATGTCCTTATCACAATGTCATGATAGGGGGATTGTCAGGTATTTCCCCTACCTCACATTAAAAGGTATGTGAACCTAAATAATATATTTTCATTTACCTCTGAAGATAAATAGCCATGCAGATGGGTTTTGCTTTAGTTGACTTTTACTGTGTCTTTAATCCCATAACAATGGTTAAATAAGGGAAATAATGCGTAGATGTAATTCTGCACCACATTGTCTGCCATTGTTTCAGCGTGTGGACAGAGATCTATCTCAAAACCTGGACAAATTAAAGAAAAACGTTCGGCATGGCTCTGAGGTCAAAATAATTATGCTAATTTGATCATAGTCAAAAAGCAAATGGTACAAAAAATGTTTGCCTGGCCAAGAAACATTCCCGCAAATAAGACACAGTCGAATCCTAACCTTTTTTTATTTGATATTCTGCTTTTTCAGGTCAAACAAATTAACATATATATATATATATATACACAATATAACACGTTAATTACTGAGGTTAGGAGCTGGCAGGTGTTTTTGTTACCTTTGGGTGGAGCCAAGCACATTTTCTCAAGTTTCCAGTCTTTGTACTAAGCTAAGCTACGTTTCTGTCTGCAGTCTGTCTGCTGTCTCATATTTGGCTTGTCTGGCTTCAAATCTATCGCACAATGTACAAACTGAAATGTTTGCTACTTCTTTAAACTAGTGGTGCACGATAATTATCGGTCCGATAATTATCGGTCCGATATTAGGAATTATGACGTCATCCCGATAAACCCGATAACAGTATTAATAGCCCCGATAATATAAAATATATTTCTTTGGGTAAAAAAAAAGAAAAAAATACTGCGGTGTGGGTGGATTGGGATGAGGGGCGCTTGTTTTTCACTCGGCTACTCCCGTTTTGCCAGTACTGTGGTATTAGTGGTTTAGGAAGAGGGGAGTTCTTCACAAATCCAGCGCTCCCTAACTCATGCCTGGCTGTGACGTAAATGGTGAGCGGCCGTGAAGCCAGGACAGTAAACAAACATGTTGTCGGTGGTATGGGCGTTGGAGCTATATGCAACTCAAGGCATATGCTCGAACCGGAGCTGCCTGGATGCTGCAATCATGTTGCGCACTATCCGTGCTGAGTGTGCTGACTTTTCGTACAATGTCCCACTGTCTGGCTTCCTGCATAAAGTCAAGTGTTCGGCGCAGTTGTGGCGAAATGTCGCTCCTCTGTTTTCATTTAAACAGCTCCTTATATCCATTAGCGCAGCTAGCACCAGATGCTAACAACAACAATGCACGTAAGGTCTCACTCGAGCCACACACCCTCCCGGTCCTCCAGATGGCTAGTCGGTGCCTGCCGGTGAGCGTGGAAGTGTGGTCTGCCACAAGCGGGTGGCAGGAGCGGGGCTGTCAGCATCAGCTTGTAGATGGTATTTTAAACTCGATGCGCTCTGAAACTACGGGGCGGCCAAGGAAAAAAAAATACACATGCGTTAATCGCGTTAAAATAATTAGTGGCGTACATTTTTCTTTTTATCGGTATCGGTCTTGAGAAGCAGGAAGTTATCGGTATCAAAAAACCAATATCGTGCATCCCTAGTATACATTGTTATCTTTGTTGCCCTTAATTGAAATTAAATCATCATTGTTTTGGAAATATGTATTTAATTTATGCTAAAACAAGCAAATCACCCTCACTGATCCACCTGCCTGTTGCTTTGATCCATACACTGTCTATTACCTTTCATGCACTCACATCAATGTCTTGACATTCATGCACAGGCAAACACACGTGTACACACACACACACACACACACACACACACACACACACACACACACACACACACACAATATTAGCTTTGTGTGCTTTGCACTTTAGGGTTATTACCCACACAACTTCACTTAGTGTGCATCATTACACCTGACAGAACATCATCAACAGCTTTTCATCTTTCAGATGCTGCGGGAGGGCAGCAGCCCCAGCCCCTATTAATTAAAGATGAATGTGATTATGTAGTTTGAACATTTCCCTCAACTCGCACACACTAGAAGGCTGGTTTACACTCAAATTTGAGGTAGAATGAAATACCAGCTTGCTGATCTATTAAGAGTTTCAATACAGTAAATAGCTTGTACCAGTATAGACTTGATCGTTCACCTGATATGGGTGCAATTAATCTGAGTCTGTAAAATGTGGCCAGAAATATTGCTATGGTTTTAGCACTTTATATTCAAAGTGGTCAATAAAGTATATTGTATATTAATTAATTCCTCATTATTTTTCTATTGCAATTTCAGTTTTTTACAATGTGGTAAAAAATGAGGAAGTTTCAAACGTTTTTTTAATCAACTAGTGCTAATCTTGAGTTATTTTTGTATAGAGAGGCGAAGTCTCTCCCTTTCCGGGAGCCTCCATGGGACCCCGGAAGCGTAAAATTATACATTGAAGTCAATGGAGAGAGAGGGGTTATCTTTTGATCCCGTTTGAATTGTGCCACGAATGACACATATGATGTTTGTCAATTTAAAAGAATATTTTGCAAGTCAAAAAAATAAAAATGTGTCGTAAAACTGTGAAGTTACACATTTGTTTGTGTGAAACCGCTGAGTGAACTACAGGTCTCTGGTCTCGCACAATACGCGTCACCATCACAAAGACGGCCGTCACGTTAGCACATTTCACCTGTTTCTTTCAGAATGAGAATAAAAGTATAAAACGAGGTGAACATCACTACAAGTCTGGACACGTTGAGAGCTGTACATACACGGGGAGTTAGTCGGTTCTGTAAGAGCAGCGGGACCGGCTTTACAAGGTTTCGGTGAGTAATATGAGTGCAATGTGTAACGTTAATGTCAGCTAGCTAACATTAGCTAACAAGGTACACTAACGTGTTTTGTTTTAGTAACTAGTTTTCTCCTTAAGAACTTCGTGGTCTCTGTGTATGCTGTGGATAACATTAGTGTTCACAAGAACAAGGTACACTCCCGTGTTTTGTTTTAGTTGCTCTTCAGATTGAAGCGGCCAGTTTTATATCGACTATACTGTATGATCGATCTCCTTTTACATCTCGTTGTGTCATTTGAGTTTATTTGCTGTGTGTAGATTCAAGGGTTTTGGTTATCTTGTCAATTTGTTTGGTTATCCAGGCACAGCTGTGTGTGACTCCCTCTGGTACACTGGTATGTGTTTTCCTAATGTAGAGAGCATTGATTAATTAATAAACTACACACTGAGTCAGGATCCTGACCACATCCTTTTTTATTGTTGATCAAATGTTTTTCAAAAATGTATTCATACACATTTAGAAAAATACAATGTACAATCACAACCAGTACAACACACATTACAAAAATACAGAAAAAACAAACAACAACAATCAGACAAGAGGACAAAACTATGGAAAAATAACCCCTCCCACCCCCAGATCTGGACCATCCTTGTATTATTGCTCATTCAATCTATTATAGCATGCTAACAAACATGGTACTTACTTTATTTGTACAGATCTGCATGGGAGACGATGGCGAGATGCAGAGCGCTGTCTGTGATTGTGCACGGGGGATGTACAAATGCAGCCACGCTGCAGCATTGGCAGATCAGCTCCACAGATGTTGAGTGCCAGTGGAGGAAGCCTGGCACTTCCAAAGTAGTCCAGCCGGTGTCTCAACTTTACCAACAGTGAGAGGAGACATACAACCCACTGGCCAGAGACATCGCCAATCAGGATGTAGACTGGTTCAGGTCTGCACTGAGGGGCGCACAGTGTGGCATGGCATGGCTTTTGTCAAGCCATTGTCACCGTGCCGGAGCTGGTGAAGGGGCATGGCGGTCGGGGGCTTGAGGCAATGCTTGCCTCAATGCGACTGAGCAGAGACCAGCAAGCTGCCATCCAGACAGTGAAGTGTCCACCATCATTATACATGATGGTGTATATAGGATATATATATATATATATATATATTTGTATACATATCTGTAAATTGTATAATTTTATTTGATTTAAAAGTCTTTTTGATCTCTCTGTCTATAAACACAAACTGTGTCACGATCTGTCTTTATGGTGTTTTGTCTTGTTTAGATCTGTCTGTGGTTCCCTGTCGTTAGTTTCCCTGGTGTGTCTGATTACCCGATTGTGTTCACCTGTGGCCCCTGTGTTTTCTCCTCCCTCCTCACCTGTGTCTTGTTTGTGTGATTAGTCTTGTGTGTATTTAAGTTCTGGTTTTTCTGTCTGTCTTTGTCGGTTCGTCTTGTGTATTGGCTTGTCCACGGTGAGTGTTCTGTTCTGTCATTGTCCTTATAGCCTTGAAATAAAGGAATTTCACGTAAATCTGCATTTGGGTCCTACCTGCTTCACACATCGTAACATTACGAACCGACCACAAATGGACCCAGCAGATGATCCATGGGAGGTTGAATTGCAGCATTTAACTTTCTATCTGGCTTGCTGCTTCGATTGGTGGAAGGGAGCGTCCAGTGTTCGGCAGAAGAGGGCCGCTCTGGTAGAGGCGCTCCGGTTGGCAGCAGAGAAACCATGTTTTGTTGAGTTCTTACCTGACTGGATTTTGGACTTCCTTCAAGCATGTGATTCCCGGCCTGCTAGCCCTAGGCATGCTAGCTCCATGTCTCCCAATTCCCAATCTGGCACCATACGCCTTGGTGGGTTCCGCCTGAAGTCAACCCGTGCTTCTGCCCCAGTTCCTGCTCCTGTCCAGGAGTCGTATTCCGGAACTCGTCTGGCTTATGGAGGTCCACGGAGTATTTAGGCGGCTGCTAAGAGGAGTCGTCGCAAGGCCAGGCTAGCAGCCCGAGCCCCAACAGCCATGGTTCCGGCTCCAGTGCCGGCCCCAGCAGCCATGATCTCAGCCCCAGTTCTGGCCCCAACAGCCATGGTTTCGACTCCAGCCCCTCGTCTCCGGCCGACGCCAGCTCCCCGTGTCCTGTCGGCGTACCGGCCGACTCCAGCACCTCGTCTCCTGCTGGCTCTCCAGCCGACGCCAGCTCCCCGAGTCCTGTCAGCATACCGGCCGACTCCAGCACCTCGTCTCCTGCTGGCTCTCCAGCCGACGCCAGCTCCCCGAGTCCAGTCAGCATACCGGCCGACTCCAGCCCCCCGTGTTCTGTTGGCGAACCAACTCTCTCAAGTCACCCCTCCAGTTCCCTCTCGAGTCTCCTCTCGAGTTACCTCTCAAGTCCCCTCTCGAGTCATCTCTCAAGTTTCCTCTCCAGTTCCCTCTCGAGTCTCCTCTCGAGTCCCCTCTCGAGTCTCCTTTCAAGTCACCCCTCCAGTTCCCTCTCGAGTTCCCTCTCGAGTCCACTCTCAAGTCTCCTCTCCAGTTCCCTCTCAAGCTACCTCTCAAGTCACCCCTCAAGTCCCCTCTCTAGTCCCCTCTCAAGTTCCTACCCAAGTCCCCTCTCAAGTTCCTACCCAAGTCCCCTCTCAAGTTTCCTCTCAGGTCCCCTTTCGAGTCTCTTCTCGAGTCTCCTCTCAAGTTCCCTCTCAAGTCTCCTCTCGAGTTCCCTCTCAGGTCTCTTCTCAAGACACTTCTCAAGTCCCATCTCGAGTCTCTTCTCAAGTCCCCTTACAGGTCCTCTCTCGAGTCCCCTCTCAAGTTCCCTCTCGAGTTTCCTCTCGAGTTCCCTCTCAAGTCTCCTCTCGAGTTCCCTCTCAAGTCTCCTCTCGAGTTCCCTCTCAGGTCCCCTCTCGAGTCTCCTCTCGAGTTCCCTCTCAGGTCCCCTCTCGAGTCTCCTCTCGAGTTCCCTCTCAGGTCCCCTCTCAAGTCACCTCTCGAGTCTCCTCTCGAGTTCCCTCTCAAGTCACCTCTCGAGTTCCCTCTCAAGTCACCTCTCAAGTCTCCTCTCAAGTTCCTACCCGAGTCTCCTCTCGAGTTCCCTCTCGAGTTCCCTCTCAGGTCCCATCTCGAGTCCCTTTTCGAGTCCTGCCAGTCCTGTGTCCTGTGCCGTTGGAGGCCCCGCCGACAACTCTCCTGCCGGGGGTCCTGCCAATCCTATGTCCTGTGCCTTTGGAGGCCCCGCCGACTACTCTCCTGCCGGGGGTCCTGCCAACCCTGTGTCCTGTCTCGTTGGAGGCCCCGCCGACTACTCTCCTGCCGGGGGTCCTGCCAACCCTTTGTCCTGTCTCGTTGGAGGTCCCGCCGTCAACTCTCCTGCCGGAGGTCCTGCCGGTCCTGTGTCCTGTGCCGTTGGAGGCCCCGCCGACTGCTTTCCTGCCGGGGGTCCTGCCAACCCTGTGTCCTGTTTCGTTGGAGGCCTCGACATTACATGTCTCGCCGGGGGTCCTGCCAACTCCTTGTCCTCTTCCGTGGGGAATCTTGCCGACAACTGTCCCACCGGCTCTGGTTACTGTCCGGTCAACACCGGCTCCTGCCCGGTCCCCTGAGAGCTGTGGTCTTCGCCCCTCCTCGAACTCTGCCTTGCCCCCGGGCCGTCCGCCCGAGAACCCCTTTTTGAACTCTGCCTTGCCCCCGGGCCGTCCGCCCGAATTCCCCTTTTTGAACTCTGCTTTGCCCCCGGGCCGTCCGCCCGAGATCCCTTCCTGGTCCTCTGCTTTGCCCCCGGGCCGTCCGCCCGAGATCCCTTCCTGGTCCTCTGCTGTGCCCCTGGGTTGTCAGCCCAGACCCGTCCTCTGGTTTTTCTGTCTGTCTTTGTCGGTTCGTCTTGTGTATTGGCTTGTCCACGGTGAGTGTTCTGTTCTGTCATTGTCCTTATAGCCTTGAAATAAAGGAATTTCACGTAAATCTGCATTTGGGTCCTACCTGCTTCACACATCGTAACAAACTGAGTAAGATTGACAATAAAGTTGACTTTGTAATATATATATTCTTTATGAAAATAGTTGACTGTTGGAGAAATGAATTGATTTGATTTTCTGAAGTTAATTTAACTTTGGCGACCATGTAAGGTCATTATTAAAAAAAAGGTACAATCAATTTGTTTAGGGTTGACTAAAATAATGATAAACATTTCATTTGGATAATTTACTTTCAGAATAAGAAACTCAATGATGCTCTACTCACCGGTTCCTTTTTATAAAGTGAAACAATAGATTTTAGTAAACTTAAAAACAACCTTCTCCAAAAGCTATCAAGGAATATACCGAATACTTGTTTTAGAACTTTATTTTTATATAAATAGTTTGAATGATCCATAATTGACAGAAGCTTGTGTTTACACTGACCTGTTACTCATATTAATGTCTTTGTAACTTCAGTAAACCACGACCTCACTCATTTCTTTCATTCATCACGGTTCAGTAAACTAAGTGATACATGAACCAGTTTAATCATTATAATAACGTAGGATTGCAACTCTTTGAAACTGTAGGTGGCTCTTAAAAGAGCTTTTGTGTTTGGGTGTGCTGGTCTCAGGTCAGTTTAAGCCCTCTCTCGCGGATGCAGCGGGCCAGCTGAGATGTCCTTGGGCATGATGGTGAGCCTCTTTGCTTGGTTCATCTTACCAATGGATGTCGGTGCAGTCCACAATCATTGTGCAGTTGAAGGCAGAATGGATGAAGGCAGAATGAATGTATTATTGACTCCGAATGAAACACAACTTCATGTCATACAATACATTGACTTTATTTGTAATTGTGTGAAAACATATGAGCATAATGATTAGCAAGCAGGACCTGCAGGAACAGAGCACGGTGATGGATGGAGCTGGGAAGAGAGAAGAATAAAGAAAACATATCAACTTCATTTTCGGATATTAAAAATTCAATTTCAAAACAAGTTGCCGCTCCTACAGTTTTCTAGTGTGTAAAGATGATTTCACTTGACCTATGCAAAATATCACACTCAATACATGTGTGTCTCTGGGGGGTGCATTGTGCCTTTGATGTATATAAATAATATACCATAACCAAATACTATTACGTACAGTGGAAATCAGGTTGCCAGGGCAGGTCAGTGTGCATGTTCCTCAGGGTCTCAGCAGTTACAGGTGAGGTAAAGAAAATAAAAGAGAAAAAGGTCAGTAACACTTTAAAGTGCCAGTGAAGTGCATTTTTTTGCGCCAAAATGAAATGGCAGTTTCATTCCTTACATATCATTGTGCCTGTTCATGGCTAAAATAATTTTAATTATTGATTAATTAATTATGAAAAATTAAAAAATATTTTTTAATAATAACGGCCGTCTGAGCCTACCGGAAGTTGCAGACGATAGCGGCGGTGACGTCACAAGATGGGCCCAGTTGTGATTGTAAACATGGCGGAGACTTTGGAAAGTGATACAAGTGTGAGAGAAATGATTGATTTTGACAGTTTTTCTCGATTTAATTCCATTTCCTGCCTTTCTACAAATATATTAGGGACTATAGTGTTAACAAATCCAAGAAAAATGTGTAATGTACATAATGAGTGTGCACACTTATCTAGTATCCTATCCATGTGAACCTGTTTTATTTGTGATTACCTCACACCCTCACCCGGGAAGATGTTTTTCTTTAAATTGAAGTTAAATGCATCAATCTGGTGCACTTTGAGGGCAACATTAAGAGATTTATGGATACAGCTCTCAACACTCATATCAAAGATATATTTCAATAATCAAAAAACATTGGAAGGATTTCTTAACCTATTTTATACAACTAACATAGATGGAAATATTTGTTTACATAGATGACCAAACCAACTGAGATAACTTAGGCTACAGTTTACAATCTAATCACTCAGAGTCCTTTACCTCCCTGAGCTGACATTATCTCTCTCAGTCCAACAGGAGAGGACTCTCCCTCTTGAAACAGCTAATCTCCGTTAGCTCCGAGCTAGCACTAGATGCTAACAACAACCCTGTAACTCTCTCAGTCTCTCTTTCTCTCTCTCTCGAATCGACCAGTGGCCTTTATTTGTCATGAACAATCAACGAATATACGAAACAATGACACCAGCCAGACTCACCTTCATCTTTTGGGAACAGAAACATCGCCACTTCGGCAGACTTGACATTACTACAGCCAGCGGCAATGCATCGCTTCCCGTGTGTTTTTCCTCCCTTTTTCTTCACTGTCGCCTCCATTGTCAGGTTTTCTCGATTGGCAATCACTTCCAGTCGACTCCGACACACTTTCCAGTAAAATACTCGCTCAAAAACTTTGATAAATTCGACTTTGAAACAGAGAAACAATACACTGTGATGAATGTAAACACTTCGGAGGCGACCATCTTGTGACGTCACGCAGTAGCTCGCAAGCCACGCCCACGAAGGCGGAGGTCAACTGCGGATTTCACGGCAGCAAATTCAAAACTCATCAAATTAGTTGCTATTCCAACATCTTTTGATATGGGTTTCAATGGACAATTTTGGTCATTACTATATGTATTAGCATAACAGATCATGCACAGGCGCACACTTCACGGGGTCTTTAAAGTAACAACACTTTGAATAATTATCTCTTTTAATAATGTTCTATCAGTAATCACTCAACTGGGTGATTCTCTGAATCGGGTGCCCTTTGTGTCCCCCATGCTTACTTCAAAGATTTGATATGAAAGGAAACTACAAAAATATATGTTAAAGCACTGAATTAAAGGAACAGGGTGTTTTGCATTACAATGTAAAACTAAATATATATATTTTGTTTTTGTTTTATAATAATTAGTTGTCTTTGTAGTAGACAACACACATTTTTGCATGTCCTCACTGAGCATAATCACATATTCATTGAATATTAAACAAATAGCAATTGCCAATTATACCAATATTTTGATGCTAATATAATCATATGCTTGTGTACTTTAACTGAGAAAAAAAAAAATCTGAAAAAATACATGAATTATCTATGAAATTGCACTATTGACACACGTCCCCGAGTTTGGTTCAACCCCGTCACACTATACATTTTACCCCCCTATTAAAATAATGGATCAGTCCATGTGACATCTGCATGAGGGAGTGACATCACAGAAGTCTATTGAGGAAAAGGCGGCAAAGAAAGGCAAGTGTCAGTTTCTTCTCTTACCTATATTTCATTTTTTAATGTCAGATTGAGAATGTCAAGCTCAACATTTCAACTCTGTTGTATGAATTACTTATAGTAAACAGTTCTTTAGGAAAAATTAAACAATAGTTGTGCAAAATACTACCATTTTATGATGTCCTTAAATTCCATGTGGTGCTATGTCTTAGCTAAACAAGGTCTCATGGCTACTTTTTGTCAAGAACTTCAACCCCGTCACATTCAACCCTGTCACATTTCTTATTATAACAGGGTTGAACTGTTGTGACGGGGTTGAATGTTTGACATTTCTTATATGACTAAATGGTAATGTCTGTATCATTCTTAATGTTTTTTTAATGTTTAATATTTTCAGACATCACAATGGGAAAAACAGCAGCAGAGAGGCAAAGAGAGTACAGGGCAAGAAGGAATGCAGACCCAGATAGGAGGGAGAATTATCTCAGGAGTGAGCGCAAGAGGTGGAAAATGAATACTGAGGAGGGGAAAAAGAAAACTATCTGTGATCTGAGTGACAGAGCTAAACGACAGAAGCGTAAGATGTGGAGGAAAGCTAAAAGAAGACAGAAAGAAAGGGAAGCTTTCAGCAATATCAACACTCCTCCACAAAGTCCTAATATTCAGCATGCAGTGCAGCCCAGACCTGAGTCCTCAAGGTCAGGGAAATATGTTGTTAGGTGTAGGGGTGTGTGTGTGTGTGTGTGTGTGTGTGTGTGTGTGTGTGTGTGTGTGTGTGTGTGTGTGTGTGTGTGTGTGTGTGTGTGTGTGTGTGTGTGTGTGTGTGTGTGTGTGTGTGTGTGTGTGTGTGTGTGTGTGTGTGTGTGTGTGTGTGGTCAATGGAAGTGTTTATCATTTTGTTTAAAATATTATAGTTTATCCATGTTAGATGTTTATATGGGCTGGAGTTTTGCTAATTATGTATTGCTTGGTTTTGTTTTAGGCAACGTTTGGAGGGCAAAAAGCAATCCCGTAGATCAAGAAACAAACTGCGCGAAGAAATAGAACAACTCAAACATTCACTGAGAAAGGAGAAACAACTTAAAGAAAAGTACAAAAAGAGGTTCCAGCGATCAGCAACACATAATGAATCTCCAAGATCCAAAGTCCGTGAACTGGTCAAGAATTGTACTGTGAACAGCAGGGTCAGAAGAACGTTACTTCTCCATGAAGCCCTTGTTGCTGACATCAAAAGAAAATACCAAAAGAGCAGAAATGAAAGAGATAAGCAAATCATATCTAAGGTTACTGTGGGAAAGATTGTCAAAAAGTATAGGCTGCAGAGATGGTCAGAACAGGCACTGGGGATTTCAAAAAAACGCAGAAACCTTTTGAACACTAGTAGCCTAAGCAAATTTACCAGAAAGCCTGTGAACAGGTATGCAGATGCATCTATGGAGAACAATGTAAAGACCTTCTTGACAAGAGATGATGTCAGCAGGATAACTACAGGAAGAAAACAAACCTTTACAAGAAACAAGGTAAAGATGCAAAAAAGGTTCCTTGTAGACACAATAAGAAACCTCCACAGAAGGTTTCTGGCAGAGAACAATGTGAGGATCTCATACCCTGCATTTTGCCGCCAACGTCCCTTTTGGGTTGTGCACCCGTCCCTGTCTGACCGTGACACGTGCATGTGCAAACTGCACGAGAATCTTAGCTTTCTGGCAGAAAAGCTTAGTCAGTTGAAGTTGATTGAGACCTCAAATCTTGAGGCACTCACTAAAATTGTGTGCTGTGATACTGCTATAAAGGACTGTATGTATGGGGAGTGTGAACACTGCAGAGACAAAACAGTTCCACTCTCAAGTACATATGACAGTGCAGAAAGGGTGTCCTATACTCAGTGGGGGACAGAAGATAAGGCAACAATGAATGACCAGGAGGGGCCAACAGTGAAGATAACTGTTAAACAGATTGTTGAGGGCACCCAGGAGCAACTTGCTGAGCAGTTCCAAACACTCCTGAGCAAGTTCAAGAAGCATTCCTTTAATATTAGGCAGCAGTATGCCTACTACCGTGAGCTAAGGAAGAGCATGGCCACTGATGAATGCCTAATTCACATAGATTTTTCTGAGAACTTTACCTGCAAGTACAGTTCGGAAATCCAAGCAGTGCACTTTGGAGCATCCCACCAGCAGGCAACACTGCATACAGGGGTTCTTTATGTAGGTGGCATCCAAGAACCAATCTGTTTCACCACAATATCCCCATCAAAACACAAAAGCCCAGCAGCTATATGGGAGCATCTAAACCCGGTACTGGATCATGTGCAGGCAACATACCCAGATGTTTCTGTGGTACACTTTTTTAGTGATGGTCCTTGTACCCAGTACAAGCAGAAGGGCAATTGTTTTCTTTTTAGCACTGAGCTGATGAAAAGAGGCCTTAATGCAGGGACTTGGAATTTCTTTGAGGCCAGCCATGGTAAGGGAGCACCAGATGGTGTTGGCGCAGCCTTGAAGAGGAATGCTGACATGCTAATAAGCCATGGGCAGGACATCAAAGATGCACGTGAGCTCTTCGATGCCCTTTTGGAGACCAATACATCCATTAAGTTGTTCTTTGTCAACAGTGAAACAGTTGAACAGGCACTCGAGAGGATGCCATCAAACCTAACAGCAGTGCCAGGAACCATGCGAATCCATCAGCTGGTAACTCTCGCTCCAGGAGAGATAATATCTCGTGATGTCAGCTGTATGTGCTCTACCCAAAAGCAGTTACGCTGTGAATGTTGGAATACACAGCATTTCAGCTTTCTCAAGAAGGTGCCAGTGGCAGTGTCACAGAGGTCAACGCAAATCCAATGGGAAGACACAGAGGTTCAGAGTTCAACATTATGTACTGAATATTAGTAGCCAAATTAGCAATCAAAATTAGTTACATTTTACCATTATACATTTTATTAGGAATTGTGGTTAATGCTGACCATATGGACTTATTCATTCCATTCATGTTTTTGATGGATTTGTGCTTGATGTTTTTTAAATACTTCATGTTGTATCAAATGTTTTGATAGTTCAGCTGTAATTCAATTGAATTTCCATTTAATTGAATGCATAATCATTAATTGCTCAGCTAAATAAATCCATACCATATAGAAAAATGTGTTGTCCTTTCAACCCTGTTATCATATTCAACCCCGTCATGCTGAGTTCAACCCTGTTATTTAATAGGTTTGTATTAATATTTTAGTGATATGAACTTAATATGAACTTTGAAGTGTTGTATTGTGTTTACAGTGTACAAGATAATCAGACAAAATATGAAACCTAAACAAAATTCTAAGTTGAATGCATATTTTTGATAACATTTGAAGGCCGATGTTGGATAAAGTTCTAATGATCCCCTTTTGCAGCCAAATGGTCTACTAATGGTCTAGAAAAAATGTACTTAACATAGGTGATCCTAAACAAGGGACTTCTGATGATTAAGGTTCAACAATAATTAACTTGAATATCTTTTTGAATCATATTCACACAGACTCCAAGTTGTCTGTGACGGGGTTGAACTCCAAACAACTTTTTGTAAGAAGGAAACTCCTAGTAATTATTGGGATTGTATGCCTGAGGTGGGAAAATGTGTTTTCTCAAAGGTTTAAGTAGTCCTCTACCAGATGTTATGATAAAAAATGCAATATTTTAAGGTATTTTCTTAAAAAATGCGAAGACCCAAAAGGCACCCGATTCAGAGAATCACCCAACTACTGTCTTTCCAACAAACAGATTGACTCACTATCATCACAATGAAACACGTCCAGAAGAATGGACCACAGATGGAAATTAGCTATTAGCTATAATCTGGCATATTGCATCTCTTCTCTTTGCTGAGATTAATGTTTTTGTATGCATGGTCCTTCTATAAATAAATACATGTCATGCAAAGCTGCCTGCCTGCCTGCCTGCCTTCCTTCGACTCTCCCTGAACTGCCTGATCTTTTAATGTTCAATGTTAACCATTTGAGCAGATAGCATTAAGTAGAAAAGATCGCAGATGCTAATGTGCCGTTAGCCTACCTCCCACCCCCTTAGCACCTGGTGGAAGGGGCGATAGGCTCCTCTTCAAATGTTTCACAAAATACTTACCATCATGACTACTCTTACTGTTTAACATTTGTGTTTATTTCATGTTAAGGCTAATACAAATGACAAGGCTAAGTAATGTGATGCTAACTAACGTGCTCGCTACTAGCTAGGTAGCTAACTTGACTATGTTCCATGCAAAACATGTGTATTACCTGATATGTTTGGTCCAACGACTCCTGGTCCTTTCATCAGACGGGAAGCGATAGAACGAGCAAGTGGTATGATCACTTATGTGATTACAACCTGGTACAAAGCACACAGGCATCTTGTAAAAGTGAATTTATTTTTAGCAATCTCTTATTTATTGGAGGGAATAAATCAGTTATGAGATCTTCTTCTTCGCTTTAATTACGAGTCGCAACCACTTGGAGCATTATCGCCTGTGACATCACTTACGCGAGCCAGAATGGGATTTGGGATTTGTAGTCTTTGTAGTCGCGTATTTTTCATAGTCTTATATTTCAACAGTTTTACGACAAAATGTGACTTTTTTGACATGGAACTTATTGTTTAAGATTGACAAACATCATATGTGTAGTTCGTAGCACAATTCAAACGGGATCAAAAGATACGTTTTCTCTCTCCATTGAATTCAATGTAAATTTTTCGCTTCCGGGGTCCCATGGGCCGGAAGTAGATGGGCGTGACTTCGCCTCTCTATACTGAAGAATAAAGTGACATCAAATAAATATTTGAAAACATTAGTTGTATGCACAGTGCACACATGAATTGGCGGTACCTTGCTGGCTACAATTCTTGAGCTTTTTTTGCGGTTTATTCAGCATCACCTCAGCTGTATGCAACACAACATATGGATGAACACAGTACATGTATGATCAATATAACCCAAGTAGGTCTATGATACAAATGTAGCTACAATTATTGTATGTAGTTTACTGATAAGGCTGGGGCTCAGTGTTTTAAGTAAAGCTAGCTTAAGCTCATGTTTTTATTTTATAGTTATTCGTTTTTTTGACAAAATGTGGTGGGGTGGTCGTTTTTATTAGGCAGAGCCACCCAAATACCAAAATGCCTGACAACGCCACCTGGGAAATTTCGCCCCAGGAGATATTTAATTTACACATCAGAACTTAGAAGGCTCTACATGTTCGTGACTGACACAAGACAGAGACGTGGTTCAATTATAATGAAAAAGTTTAACAGTTTATTTCAATATGTCAATCACATGTATTTGTTTATTCTTGGTAAAACACTTTATATAGAAAATTACTAAAATCAATGAGGGGACAAAGGTAGTGGGCAGATGCCAGCCAGGGGGAGGCAGTCTAACCGAAAACTCACTACAAACTGTGTCCCAGTGCTCCTACCACTACAAGCCGTGAAGGGAATCAGACTGTGTGCCTAGCCTCCACCACTAGCTGGTTCCAACTCAAGGGGCAAAGAAACAACAAATGAGTATAAAGCAGAAACAATTATCCAGTTGGTCCAAACGAGCAAACAGTAATATACACTAAAATCCTAAATATAAGACAGCAAAACTAAACTGAAACAAAAACCTAACTCAAGCAAAACCTAACTGTAGCAAAACAGCAGCTGATACCACCACTACTCAGTATGATTAATACTAAAGTACCAAGGACCAACACGTGTGTATTTGAGTGTGACGATTGAGTATTTCTTATTTCTTCTTATTTGCTAGTTCCAATGTCAAAGTCGCTGTTATGTTTTCTATCGGTTAATTTTGCCTGCAGTATATAGATAATTTATTGTGAACATGTGTCAGCAATTATGGAAGCCCATTTCCGCCACTTAGAAAAAAGAAATCCCCATAAAAAGTCATAATTATGAAATAAAAAAGTCGAAATATTGAGATAAAAAGTCATAATAATGAGATAAAAAGTCATAATTATGAGATAGGAAAGTCGAAATAATGAGATAAAAAGTCATTATGAGATACTTTGTCACAACAGACAAACTAGCAGCTCTTTGGCTCGACTTCTCCTATTTATCTTGACACGGAAATGGATTGTGAGTACATTGAGGACTACTTTAAACGTGGATTTACAACAGATGAAATACTTAATTAGCTTGCTGATTCACATGGAGTCAGTGGTGTAGTGGGATTTTTTTACTGGGGGGACGCTATTTTAATCAGGTCATCCCAAATAATGCCACACAAGTGCGTACGCGCGCAGTGCACTCACAAAACGGGCAGACAGGTCCACAGAAACTACCGGTATGCTTAGTTCTACTTACAGTAGAATACTATACTGAAAAAAGCAGACATCGCTGCGCTCAACACAGACTCAAAACCATGGACACACAGGCACATAAGTTACATAAACAATGTATAGGCCTAAATTGCATAACCTACACATTGCAACTAAGCAGACAGCGCTGCTTCTCTCTCTATCTCCACTTTCAAAATCTATTTAAAATTCATAACAAAGAAACAAAATTCCCAAAGTTGTCCTGAAATTAACTTATTAAATAAACGAAACCAAAAATATAGCCTACTTATGCAAACAACATTGAATCTGGACTTGAAATTATTCTGATTAGGCCTAGCCTATATTGCAAATAAGCAGACAGCGCTGCTTCACACACACACACGCGCGCACACACACACACACACACACCTTGCGTTTTGAAGACTGATACATCCGAAATGGATGAACAAACTTAGCAGCCCAGTTTCCCAGCTTTGCAGTCTATCCACGGGTATGCCTCTTGTTTCCTCCGCCACATCTCCTCCGTCCATACCTCTGGGAAAGGTGAGCTAGCCAGGGGAACGTTGCTAGCGCAGCTAACATTAACGTTAGTGCTAGCATTATCCACGTCTTTAGGCGGCTCTTCTGGTGATGTAGTACTAGCAGCTTCACTTGTAGCTTCGGTGCTGCTAGCCTCTTTCTTCTTGTGAATTATATTCTTTTTAGAAAATAAGTCAAGTAAAAAATGTTTGCCTGCCATTATAGAGCTTTTTCGTTAGCGTTCTTGAGGGAAAGTGCTGCCGCAAAACCGGCGGGCGGCGAGCTGGCCGTGGGTGTGTCACTGACACACCCCCAGCTCGCTGCGGGGTCACGAGCGTGATGTGACGAATCATCATTTTTTAAGGAAATCGTTTTTATTTTTTATTATAATTACTGTGAAATGTATTATGTTTTTGTCATTATTACAACAAATACACACTTACAACTGATAAGACTGGCAATGATTTTATATTTATTAGACTATTAAAAAAAAGATCATGCTCCAAATAAGTGGGGGTACGGCGTACCCCCGCGTCCAACGCCCACTACACCACTGCATGGAGTTGTACTAAGCAAATGCACCCTTGAAAGGATTTTAAGCAAGAAGCAGCTCTGGCGTCGAACAAATAAAACCGCTGAGGTGGCTTTATTTAACTTCATTAAACAGCAACTGGAAACATCTGGTCAGTGTCATGGTTACAGATGGATGCACCAAAAATGTTGGTTACATGGAATTGTGACTGACAGAGAAACAGTGTGAATACTATACAGTTATTGGATGGTGAAGGTGTTGATCTGAGGTCAAGAAACAGACTGTGAAGGCGCATCTACCACAGCTGTGGTCCAAACTGGCACATTGATGGTTACGACAAGCTTAAGCCATTTGGAGTTGCAATCAGTGGATGCATTGACGGGTTTTCCAGAAAGATGATATGGCTTGAAGCTTACAAAACAAACAAAGACCCGAAGATGATCGCTGGCTACTTTATTGATGCTGTTACAATGCTGGTGGGTGCCCTGCCAGACTCAGACTTGATTTAGGAACAGAAAATGGCCATATGGCTGAAATGCAGCAGTTTTTGCATTTTTCTGAGAACCAAGCTGAAACAGACAATGTAACCTTTGGTCCAAGCACTGGAAACCAGCGTATTGAACGATGGTGGCTGACCTTGCGAAGTGAGTGTGTCCAGTTTTGGATGGACCTTTTTGACAAACTGAGTGTCGATGGCTACTTCTCAGACAACTTCTTGGACAAGTCCTTGATCCAGTTCTGCTTTCTACAAATAATACAGGTACTTGTCACATTATGAAATAAATAAATGATGAATGTGGTGAATATTTTTAAAGAGCTACAAATGACCATGTGTTAAATAGAATATGCCTGTTTTCCGTGGAGCGAATGAATAATAACTTATGGTTTCTGGCTAACAAAAACATGTGGTATTCAG